>NW_011948428.1:34789-35251 GCF_000503995.2 Ceratosolen solmsi marchali
CCTTCCCCTCCCCCAATCCCCATCCCCATTATCCCACCCATTACACTCGCCCCCACCCACCCACCGGTCCCTCCCACCATCCCTCTCGCCCCGTAATTGATTTTACTTATGATATAATATATATGGTGAATCCGTGCGTACAGACTTGCATTACGCACACTCAGGCATACTTGGTCATTTACGTGCGTACGTGCGCTTGTGTCTTGAGAGAGGTACGGTAACAAAAGCATCCGCCTCACTCGCCACCACCCCTCCTCATCCTCCTCCACCCTCCTCCCCTCCCATCCCATCCCCTCCCCCCTCGCGTCTCACTTCGCGCCACGGAACGAGTCGCGGGATAGATTAAAAAAGTGCTCGTGATTTATGCCAATGACGCGACGCGCTATAACCTACGTGTCCGAGCATTCCTTTTGTTTGCGCCATCCCGTGATTCTCGAGTCCTAAGATATTAATGCCAATGCG
>NW_011948428.1:35265-46998 GCF_000503995.2 Ceratosolen solmsi marchali
CCCCCCCACCTCCCTTGCACTCCCGAGCACACGTATCGGGGGCGCCGATCGCTTCTTCCCGCGACATCATAATTACTCAGAGATCGAGACGACATGAGCAATATCGGCGACTATAGGTGCCGAGGCTGGAAATCTTTGCCCCCGTGAGGAGCCCAGGGGAGACAGTGACGTATTGCCACTGCGGCATTTGCCTGGCTTTTCGGCTCTTTTACCCCCAGCTTTTGATGGATATATTGGCTTTCGCGATTTATGAGATAACGTTATATCCAATGAAGTCTTGGGTGCTCGGTCGCCTCGGACCTACCTACCTCCACCTCGCCCCAACGCCCCCGTCTCATTCACTGGACACCTCCTTCGGCAACGACGTCGACGAGCTCGAGCAACGAATGTATCCGCTACAACAACAACAACGACCACCACCACCTCCCTCCATCCTCCCCCCCCCCCCTTTTTTTTTCTCGCCCCGCTAGTGGCGATTGCAGCTTAGATGCCGACTAGAGTGCGCTTCGGCCAAATAACTTTGAATCCTCGGCTCATTGTTCGCCGCGAATCTTAGTGCACGGCAATGGGGATTTATATCGGTCTCGATGTACCAACGGGAAGTACGCGAGAACTTGGACATTTTTTGCGTGGAAACTGAAGGGGAAGCCGAAGATGAGAGAAAGGGTCATATCGACGATGTAAATTGCCAGTGCGAGAGTGCTGTAGGTGATTTTTGTCTTGCCAACGCCAACGCACCGCAACAACCGAGTACTCTCCAGCTGAGCTTCACATATTGTTCGCAATATGTGCGCAGCAAGCACGCAAAATTTTTCTTATTTAATGCTATGATCGCCGGCCCATCATCGCACTACACTAATGGTACACATTATAGGGCCGAAGGCCCGTATGAACGATTCTCTAAAGGATCTAAAGGACAATGTCTAATTGGTTTGGAATGGAAGAGCCAGGGACCGGCGGCCGGTAATTGTCCAAAAGGACAAAGTCTCGGGCGGCAAAAATCAACGCTTCGCCCTACCTCGTTCCATGAGGAACAAAGGAAGTCGCGAGCGAGCAATCACGCGCTCGACATTTCATAATTCGAAATTGTGCTGGGCTGGCGGAGCGTCGGCGCCGACGTAGGAGGACGAGCGGAATAATCGGCGAGGATTGCGCAACGACTCGATTTAATGTGGGCCGAGATATGGATCTCGGGTGCTTACGAATGGCGGCGAGCTGAATCGTCGTTTTCCAGTCGCGAATTTCCACATGATCAACGGTGCCCCGTTAAGCGTTATTAATGAATAACAACGTCGGGCTCGCGGGTAATGGAGTGCTAAAGCCGCGGTTGTTACGCTCGAGCTCTACCGTTAATTGCTTAGCCTGTCCCACTTGTAGATCCACGAGTACGTCGGAGTAGGTCGAGTCCGAGGATCCGGTCGACCGAGAGAGGAAGTGCAAGATAAGAGTGAAGCTATCGATTGCTCGCCGGTGCGCCCCGCGCGTTCGTAATTAATTGCGTTATCGGGGAGGAAAAAGGCGCGCGCGCTGTGGTAACAGTTACAAGGCGGTGGCGCGCATCATATCGCCGAAACACCGGCAAAAAACGACTCACCGAGAGGTCGACTTGTGCCTAGAAAAATAAAAAAGCGCTGAGAAGCCACTGCCGCCGCCGCCGCCGCCGCCGCCGCCGTCGCCGCTACTCGTGACTCAGACCGACGGATCGGCATGGTCGAATGAACAGCGCGGGAGGAAGATAGATAGAGAGAGAGAGAAAGAGAGAGAGAGAGAGAGAGTGAGTGAGTGAGAGCGCGCCCGAGAGAGCGTTGAAGGGAAGGAGAGGAGAGCCTCGAGGAAGCAAAATAGACAAAAATAGTCCGCGAGCATTATGGAGGCATGTCCTTTGCCGGACCCCCGCTGATCAGCTCGGCATCGGCAGCGGAATGCCACCCCCACCTCCCTCGCTGACCTTCCCTCCCCTCTTCCATCGTCCTCCCATCCACCGTTCTTTCTCCTTCGCTTCCCTCATCCTCCGCCACCGCGCTCTCGGTCTTTCTCTCTCTCTCTCTCTCTCTCTCTCTCTCTCGCTCTCTATTATAAATATCTTCACCCAAAGGCTAAAGGCGTGGGACCGACTTTGCTCCAGCGAGACCTCCTTCCCCTCTCGCTGTTCGACGCTCTCACTCACTCCCTCACTCTCTCACTCTCTCTCTCTCTCTCTCAATCTCACTCTCTCGCTCTCTCCCTCTTGTCGTCGTTCGATCTCTGATCTTGTGCGGCTGCGCTTGTGTGCCCATATCTTTGTGCACGGCGGCGGAGGAGAGCGTCCGCCGACACGCTCCAGCAGACGTGATGCTCGATCTCGGCGAGATCTTGCGCTTTCAGTCCCCGAGCGAAAGAGGATCATTGACAGATAGGCATTCTGTCTCCTTTTAACGCCCCCCCCACCCAACCACCCCAATCGACACCCCCAGCTCCTTATTTTTCGATTATTGTAACGCGCGGAACGAGACTCGACGATCTGGAAGGGGTTGCCCTGGACGATAGAAATAACGCGGGAATAGAATCGGGGTGTCGGGGGGTGGGGGAAATTGCGACAAGGTGAGTAAGGTGGGCGGCGCTGTAGGGTGAAGGGGAGAGCGGAGAAAGCCTCGAGCACGGCGAAGGCTGCCCGGTTTAGTGGACAGACGCAGCTCGGCCGCGCCCACCTCACGACGCAATGAACTTTGAGCTTCAAAGGGCTATTTAAAAACAATAAAGGGGGAAATGTTTATGTTCAATTTGTTGGACCATCGCTTATAAATGTCAATAAGATTTAAATACTTCCTCCTGGAGGATTAATAGAAAATACACGAGCGAGCGCTGCTCCGACGCTGCCCTCGCGGCTCTAAACCGACCTTTTTCATTTCGCCGGCCGATGTTGTTGGGTCGTATACCATTCGTATGACAAAGAGAAAAAATTTCGTTCGCAGCTTACTTTCATTTAAGCCGTAGTTATTCCCGCACTCTTATATATATATATATATATATATATATATATATATATATATATATACATAAATTTATCGTAAATAATTATTAACTATTGTCGTGGTTAAAAAGCTTTCTCGCTCATTGATCTTGGCTAATTCTTTCTAAAGCGCAGCCTTGATTGCGTAACCGCTGTCACCGGTTTGGTCATCTTCAAGATTTTATCAAATCACAATCAACATATAATGTCCAACATTTAATAACATTGATTTGCCAATAAATTTTTAACACCATCGAGTATATTAGCATTTAAAATACAACAATCTTTAAACGCCAACCGTACTGTATAGTCCTATAAAAATTTTATTTTTATACGAACTCTATGTATTTAATAGAATTATAAGGTATTATTAAAGGGGCGTTGATAATTCGCTTCTGCCATCGCCTTGTTTAACCGACATAACAATGACTAATAGGTTATAATTAAGAGAGAGAGAGAGAGAGAGAGAGAGGGAGAGAGAGAGAGAGAGAGACCGTAAAAACAAAAAATGCACCGTTAGTTGTATAAAGTTGGAATATCACTTTCTTCGCGTGCAAGTGCGATCTATCGTTGTAGAATATTGAAAGAAAATAATTGACTAGACAAGTGACATTGCCAACATTATTTCCAATAGTACCAACGATCAACCAATGACATTATTTATAATTTTCGTTCATAATTTTACTCGCAACGTTACGCAAAAAAGTCACTCTCCCGTTACAAAAATAATAATGAATTTTGTCGCAAGGAAATAGTTGTTCGATAATATCTGTGTGTTAATATAATAATGATGGTGGCAGATATTCAACGACAGAGCAAATATTACATGGCTCATTTAATAAATTCTCTAAGCTTATATAGAGCACTGGAATTCTTATATTATAAAACAAAAAGTACTTATTCTTATAATAATCGTCCGTGAAGTGTGTTAAGGCAATTTAACCACTGGTAATTTTTATTTTTTATTAATTTGCAAATATATCGATACGCTCTTATATCTAATATAAATATTTGACGTGCATGACGTTTTACGAGCACGAATTTTTTTAAACGATCAAATGCAAATTCCGGCCAACGGACACGTGCGCTTGAATGCGAATTTTCGATCGTCTCGACAAGTCGAATGAATATATATTCTTAAATCTGGAATGCGACAGTTTGTATGCAAGGAGGTTTATAGCGACTAATTTGTTAAAATCAAATACGAAAATTACCCGGCAATTTCAATGGATAATGCCTTTAGCAGGCAACGCACTTTCAATTTTGAAGTTACGTGTGAAGTCTAGCAGGATTGAATTGAGAGTTTGATACACTCGAACTCTCCTTCGTTAATTATCTGAAATATCAGTGGAAGTTAAGCAGCATAAGAAATAACATATCGAGAGACACGCGGACCGAAATGAACGGTACAGAGGCGATATTGTAAGAGATGGTGATTGGGAGATCGAGCTCGGGAGAGCCCGCGAGCCGAGAGCCGAGAGCCGAGAGCCGAGAGCCGAGAGCCGTGAGAGAAAGAGAGTGAGATAGAGTGAGAGAGAGTGAGAGAGAGAGAGAGAGAGGGAGAGAGAGAGAGAGAGGAAACGAAGAAAGAGAAGTGGAGAGGATGATCCCCGATCGCCGCCTCGTGCCCCGCAAAGTCAAGATTGAAGCGATCGCTTTCATTTTTCTTTCTCCTCTTTTTCTACTACCTGGGCTACTTCTCCTCGGCGGCGCGCAGCTCCTTCGTTTCGCCCTCGCCGAATATCCTTTTTTCTTCTCCTGCTCGTTTTGTTATACCTGTCGTTCCGTGACTGCTGCACGCATTTGGGACATTTAATTCCAATAATTGTTACCGACAAGTGCAGCCAGCGAAATCTAACGAAATCTCCCCTTCTTCCCGTAGCTGATTTTTCATTCTGGGTCGTTGGCAACGGTCCCCATGAATTAATGCCGATACATTAATGCAGATACGTTAATTTGCCAACGGCACTCGACATTACGACATTTTCATCCTGATCTCCGATTCGCATGACTATAACTAACGGCCTTATCGCTCCTTAACGTCTCTGCGAAATTAAATCAGCTGCTTTATATTTGTCATTAAGCTGCATCGATTCCTCGCTCGCAAAGGTTAGAATCTACTCGGCCGGCGCGTCATTGTCTTACAACATGATCGAGCACGAACGTTTTAATCGGTGCCGAGGAGCTCGTAACGGTCCTTTCATGCCGACCAAACGGCTTCTCCTACATTCTATTATTATAACACGCAATTCAAGCTTTCCGATAGATTAAAGCAAATCTATCGATTGAGGTGATGAATGGGCCCAGTTAAAATTACATAGTTTCGTCACAATTTCGAGCGGCAGCGGTAAATTGACGCGCGGAACTATGTGCAAATATTAATTGTCGGCACATGTCATGTAATTTCAAAGAACTTTTCAAACAAGCAGCCGTAGAAAATAGGTTTCGCTCGGTCGCGATCGCGTTCGCGCCATTAAAACGGCGCGCAATGGCGTTTAATGCTTTCGAAAAGGATGCTCATTTTTTCTCACCTCGTCGTCCCTTTGTATGTCGATGCTTTTTCAAAGCGAGCAGAGTGAAAATGGCCAAACTTTCACCAATACATGATCGCGGCGATTCCTCGCGGGCTTTATCGCTTTTATGTAGCACAGGTTGGAGCGCGCAATAATGGCATTTGACAGCGAGTACGCGGAAATCAAGAGAAGAGTCAGATGCCGAAGCTCATTTTTCATCTCGTCATCTGTATTACAAAATATCACCATCAACGTTCTGCTAAAGCAATTTGTACAAGTTGACCGATCTCGCGCTTTTTACCACCACCAGCATCACCAACAACAACAACAACAACAACAACAACAACAACAACAACCCTGCCTTCCCTCCTCGAGGCTCCTTAGAATTATAATACACCCCCAAACACTGAGACTCCACGTGAATTGTGTGACTTTCTTGAAGAAAGAGTAGAGTGTGAAACAGTGCAGCTAGCGTATACAATGTAAATGAATAATTAGAATGACGTGGCGTGGGGAGGGGTGTGGGAGTGGAGGGAGGAGATAGGAATAATAAAGATAGCCATAATATATAAATTATTGTTCATAAATAATCACTCGCCTTATTAAAGGTGCAGTTTTAATACTTGGCCAAAGAGAGGCGAATGATACGGAAAAAAGGAGAAAGGAGAGAAAAGAAAACGACGTCGTGGATTCAGCGCGGGCTATATGAACTTTTTCTTTATTCTTGCGCGTAGTTTATACTCTTCATTATACGGAGAAATAATAATACTTACTTTTCGTAATATTATATGCGTTTACATATAGTTTTAAGGCTACAAGTGCGCACAAGTTTTAAGTTACGTTTGGCTTTCTGCAATTATTTTACTGTTAAATGTACTTCATTTGACATTCCCGAAAAGGAACTATCATTGTAAATTATCAGTGATGTTAATGCACAATCGCGTACGCTTTTTTTGCTTTGCCTTTTTTATTTCATTTTTTTTTGTTTTTGTTTTAAGCATTATTAAATGTCCGATTCCACGTGATCAAAGGACCCAAAATCCTTGTGTTCTCTTCGAGAGGATGAAATTATAAAAGAATTTTAATTCGCGATCTGAATTAAGGTGTGCTTAGACAAAGACAAAGTAAATCTATGCGACTCGTTATTTTACTTTTTCACAAAAGAATAACATTCCAAAGGGGAGGAAAATATTTTATCTCCCAATCAAAGACAAAACACATATTTTAAAATTTCATTTCTACTTTCAAAATAAGACGGATGTTTATCATTAAATAAAAACAAATATTTTTGTATTTACGCATGCATGTTATTATCCTTTTGTGTGTGTGTGTGCGCGCGCTTATATATATATATATATATATATATATATATGTCCATATATCTATGATGCAAACGATGCAAATAAATATATTTGGAAATATTTATAATTTACATTATAAAACTTTGATTTCATATAATAATAGATGAATCTCGTTTTCTTATTAGCCGTTATAAATAATTGCTCGGCATATAAATTCTAATCTAAAATCACTCTATTACAAAATGACTACAAAAATTTTAAAACTAAATTCCAGGTTTGACATAACTTTTTTCCACCCAATGTTACCATTTCTATTTCTGACATAATATATTACGCCATCGCGGTTAAAAAATTGTAAAAGTCTCTAATTAAAATTTATATCTTAAAGAAAGATTGAGAATAAACTAGACTTATTATAATATACGTGTGCGGAAGAAAATGATTTTTTTTTTGTAAAAATATTGATCAGTGGATAATCCATTTATCTCAGCAAAAAATAAACATCGCATAGGACGAGTAAAAGTAATAACTATATTCATTAGAAAAAATCATATTTCAAAAAGAATTTTTTTTTATTCAACGCGATTTCTACGGAATGTATACATTGAAATCAATTGATTTTGAGATAGGACTTTCTTTTGACTAACGGAATCGTTTTCAGCGAGAATGGTATCCTCATCCCAATATTAGTGCCATCTCGTGTATACATATGAAGATATATATATATATATATATACACACACACACACACACACACACATATGTGTGTAGATGTACGAGAGTGAGTGAATGAATGAATTAGTGTGCGCGGGTGGGCGTGTGCGCGCGCGCGTGTAAAGGGACAAGGGACAGGCGAAGGAAGGACCGCGCGAATGAAATTTTTTCGACTTTTTTTCTGTTACGTGTAGTTTTGGGCTTTTGTGTTCGGTGCTGCTGTTGTTGCTGCTGCCCTACCCTGCCTCGACCCCCAGCTCGATCCCCTCACCACATCCCACCCCACCTGATTCCGCCAGCAGCCAGCCTACTTTCTCTCTTTTTTGTCGATGAAGCCTCTCGATTGGCAATTGTTGTATCGATGTTAGGGTGTCTCGGGTTTGTGCATTATCGGGGGCCCCGTTGGACTCCGCGCCGAGAAGCTCATATGGCCAATGTCGGGGGCACCGGCCACAATTGCCAATCGAGCCACCACCACCGAAAAACGAAAACAAGTGTCGGCGAGCGGGGGAGGAAGAGGGCGGCGACGGCGACGGTGGCGTTGGCATTGGCGTTGGCAGTGGCGGCAGCAGCGGGCAGCAGGCAGCAGCAGGCAGCAACAGCAGCGGTAGCAGCAACAAACAGAAATGCGCGTAACACAAGGGAAAAAGGAAGAAGGAGAGTAAAAAAATGCCGAGAGACAGTGCGGCGCGAAGGAATCGCATTGGATACGTGGGGCCCTCGGTCTCGCCCCGGTCCCGGTCTCAATGGGACCACAGAGGGCGTAATGTTCCTGCTGCGATCGCCCACGAATATGAAGGGACGCTAGCTGAGACGCTGGACCTCGTTAATCGTTGTGGAAAGATCGTGGGGATGGGATTGGCCCAGGCCAAGTAAATACGGCGACGGGCAATGAAACGCACCGGCTCGAATCTTTAGACGCTTTGCAGGAATCTCTGTCATTGATGGGATCGACGTTTTTTCGCTGTCGTCGTCGTGTCCCCCCCCCTCCACCCCGCCCCCCCCCCCCCGCCAATCCCCATTGAGCAAGCGAGTCTCGCGCCGTTGCCTTTCCTGCTACGGATGGCTAGACGCTCGACTAACCAAGGTATTTGACGTGACTTTTGACGATTCTCCTGGTTGGTATTCCTTTAACATTTGTCTAGGATTCGCCGCTGAGAGAGCCGTTGGCATGACAAGCTTGAAAAGTTTCGATTTGCCGATCGAAGCGATTAATTGGATTCCGACAGCTGCGTTTCGTTAAATCGACATTGTCAATGGCTTGCTAAAGAAATTAATCTCTACACTTGGCGCTTTCATGAGTCGCTAAACAATTATTATTGTTACTTTGGTGAATACATCTTTTGCAGGTACTATTATTATAAATAGTACATCGATCAGCGGCATTGTCATATAATGTGTGCCAGCTGTCCATATTGGTTAATAATTTGATTGGGAAAGGTTAACTGTTGTTGTATTGATTTATTGTATTGGGAATGAACTAAAGAATAAGCCAATGAATGTTTACTATAATTGAGCAGCGCCACGTTGCATTGAAAGTCAGAATAGAAATTGCAACAACGCCATTGGTTACGGCTTGAGATTACGGGAAGTAAATATATAAGGTAATGCATGAAATGTTAATGTAAGTTCGAGTGAAATAATCGGTAGATGGACATAAGATGGATATAATTGAGGGATCGTTAATAGCTAATAAGCGTACTGGTAGATTGACCTAAATACAAATTATCAAGAGAGTACAATTCATTCGAATGATAAGTATTATTGGCCGTGTTGATAATAACCGCACTGGCTAGAATCCATTTGAGATGGAATTACATAAATGCAATTGCTATTATAATCCTTTTTTTCTTCTTTTTTTTTTACTTTAGCCTCCACGTAGTAGTATTTATAAGTGCACTATAAGTCAACTATCAGAGGCGAGGCTGTGATCCATAAACATAAATAATTAATCAATTAATTACCGAGACGGTCTAATGTAATGCCCGAGAGGCATTCATAACAAAGATGTTAATCGACATTCCCGAAAGAGAAAACGAGAGGCTCGATGGGAGAGAGGGTGAGCTACACGGGGAATTTCGAAAATCACCGAAGTATATCAAACTCGAAAAACCAAATCTCCTCCTCTCACAGTTGGCCGTCGGACACAGCCATACCACGGGCGCCCATCTTGTTATGCGCGACCGACAAAAGCTCGCCCGCGGTGCAAAAGCCCATTGGATTTTTCAAGGAGTGGACGCGCAGAGGCTTTTACGATGTCGAGTATCGTTTCTTTCTCATAATAAAGGCAAGCGCGCGCGCGCAAAAGAAGCAAACACGAGTGCGAATGAAATGTTTGCGTTTCGGCGACGTCGCGTAAATCATTCGATTTGCCGTATGAATTATTCACGAAAGGCGTCGCGCGGCCCCGTCGACCAATAGGAAAAGCGCAGCCGGACGCGCGAAATTTTCGACGAAACGAAATATAAAAGGCTGATGATGAGCGGCAGAGCGGGGGGAGGGAGGGGGAAGGGAGGGCGCTGCCGAGCATGGAGCCGTGCGCCACTCGCGGAAACCCATCGCGCGCCGTCTTTAATTATCGGCCAGTTCGTTCCCGCGTGGATTTGTTTTTTGTCCCCACGTATTGTGCAATTTAATATTCTTTGAATTCGCTATGGGAAGCTCGAGGAAGACAGAAGGGGCACGATCGGGCGCGAACAAACGACTCGAAGAGCTCGGACAGGGTCGCGGATTCGAAGCGCGCCACCTGCGGCGCGACGCTTTTGCATAAATTACGACCGATAATTAACGATTCGTATGACAAAGCGCATAAATGAAGAAATGAAGAAGTTTCTTATTGATGCTGAACCCGGCTTAATGGAGTGGAAGCTATTGGACGAGGACCGCACGGTGACGTCAGTTCTAGTCTCTCCTCCTCCGACCCACCCACCCACACACACGCGCGCGCACGCGCACAGTTTTACACAATATAAAAGCCAATACCTTGTATTATTGCCAATAATGACTCATTATTACA
Organism: Ceratosolen solmsi marchali; assembly: GCF_000503995.2. Taxonomy (NCBI): domain Eukaryota; kingdom Metazoa; phylum Arthropoda; class Insecta; order Hymenoptera; family Agaonidae; genus Ceratosolen; species Ceratosolen solmsi. The sequence goes on from NW_011948428.1 coordinate 45,799, forward strand.
CTTCACATGTTAGTTTTAACAGATCTCCTCCAGGCGCAGAATAACGTTGCAATAAGATAAAAAGCAGCATTCGCATCAAGTCAATAACGGCCATTGAAAAGAGAAAAGAAATCGAAATACATATATATATATATATATATATTTATACACATATATACGTACGAATGTGTGTTTATATTTACGTACGAGTATTTGTGTATGCGAGCGCGTGCGCGCGCGCGTATGTATATATATCCGTATATATATATATATATATATATATATATATAGATGTACTCGCATCGAGTCCCTCTACAACTTCATTATCCTTAACAAGTCCCTTAATAACGCTAATTCCGAGCGTGAACACGCGGGACACGCAAAAAGTAAACTAAGAGAGATCCGCACTCTCGATATATTCGGACGCTCGTGTGCAATGCAACGCAAGAAACGAGAGAAAGAGAAAGAGAGAAAGGCGGGGACAGCGCCCAGCCGTGGAGGTGGCATTGGGAGGTGAGATGGTGATGGTTTGAGGGTGTGGGGGGATGGGGTTGGGGGAGGGAGGGGAGGGGGGAATAACTAAAAATGCTCGGAGACCAGGGCGTCAATTGCCGATCGAATTGTTTTATTTCAAAACAACGCGACTCCTGTTTCTTTTTTAATTGGACACAGAACGAGTTTATGTAAATGCACCAGAGTCCCGGGGGATTGTGGCGAAAATTGTGGATTATTAATTTTATCGAGCCCGAGTAATACAGTAATGTCAATGTTCGATTCCTTAGGGCCGTTTATTATACAGAATCGGACACACATTGGTCGTTTTGCCCTTGATTCTTCACTCGCTAGCGACACGTTACGCAGCTTAAACGAGCGAAAATATCCGCGTGAAATCGCCCGGCGCTTATTTAATCTCGTAGTTAACGAGAAGTGGATAAATTGAGGGGACACTTGTAGGTAGGGCCGACGAAAGATCGGCTATGCCAACGAAATATAGAAACAAGTGCGAATTGATGGCATAGGGACAAGGCTAAGCGAGAGTTTATACGATAAATCGACAGTGGTGGGCGCGCGTGTGGGAAATGGGATCATGAAAAGGGGAGAAGCACGTCTGCCTGTGTGCATATTTAGATGCGTGAGGAAGAGGAAGAGGATGAGGAGGAGGAGGTGGAGGTGGAGGTGGTGGAGGTGGAGGTGGAGGTGGAGGAGGTGGAGGAGGAGGTG
>NW_011948428.1:47165-60375 GCF_000503995.2 Ceratosolen solmsi marchali
AGGAGGAGGAGGAGGAGGAGGAGGAGGAGGAGGAGGAGGAGATGGTGAGTTGGGCTTGGCGGTGGGGGGTGGGGGAGGCAGAGGTCGCACGCTCATAGTCTGGAGAAGGACGTCCGTCGGCAATGTCTTAAGGACTCATGAGTGATGCAACCAGAAATGAGACGGCCTTTTCGGACGAAAACCAAATACAATTGCGCTCGCTAACGGCAGCTCCGCATAGACAACGAGGATGGCCATATAAATTATAATTTATCCGGATCGTTGTCGTCTATGCGATCGAAGGACAAATCGCCTGCACTTCCATAATTCCTTATAGAAATGCTTGATTTCCTGCAACTCCACGCCCAGCCCTTCCGATGAGGGCGCGCGCCCCCGTCGGCTTTTATCGTCGTTACAAAGCGAATTATGCGTTGGTGCGTAGGAGGCAGGGCGTCGGCCGCGAGGGGACAGCCGAAAAATTCAGGGAGCTGGCTCGGAGATGTCAAAAGCCGTAATTCGAGAAGCTAATGGAAGTCCGATGTTAGCTAATTAGTTGGTCAGAATTTATTTACGAGGTTATTACGAATGAAATTGAGGTCCGGTGGAATAAAAGTTGTGGAAGCTAACCATAATGAATTATAATGGCTGACGGTCGGTTTGAAATTTTTGTAATGTTTATTGAGCGATTTTAATTGAAATGATTTATAATGTATGTATTACTCGCACTGGGAAATAGATTTTTTTATTTAAATTTAATTGAGGAGAAATAAACCTGCGTAATTTAATTGCAATGTTTTTAAATTTCTAACTACGTCCAGGCAGTATTGGCGTATATTTAATTTTGTAATTATTTATTCGTTTAAATGACATTGGAACACATTCGCGCTATTGGCTGATGGAACGCGAAGAAAGATTATGATGGGTGGAAATTGATATAATTCATATTTGTAAAACCACAAGCTTATAATTACAAATTTTACGAATGTAAAATTATTAGGGAAGTAAATTTATGTCATATGCCACGTTGCTACGAAGGACGCCTTTATCTTTGATCACCTCTTAATCTTTATATCTCTATGTCTCCTTTTTTATCCTTCAAAGCTTTACATACAGTTTATTTATATTTGAAAGCATCGATAAATCTATAATAGACTTTCGTTTTTTCTTTTTTATCAGAAGGAAACATTATTTTAATAGTCTTTACATAAAAGTGACAGAGACGATTCGTAAAATTTTGATAAATTGTCGCAATTTGCATAAACTGTTTTTATTTTTCAAAATTCCAAAAACTCTTATACAATTCCACTACATTCGTAATTGTTTGATAAATAATTGTAGTCTGCTCTATCACTTATTTCCGCCTAAAATTTACTTTGCGTTTAATGTCAAAATATCCTCCCCCTCCATCTTCCGACCCCTCCGCGCCACCGTTCTCCGGCCACACCCCTTCTTATCTGCTCTTATCTTTTCTTTATTTTCAATTATCCAAATTCACACTACATTACCTATTCTCTCGTAAATAAACAAGATTCCGATCTAAATTGTATCAATCAAATCATTTTATTATTAGGAAGTCGAATAACACACTTTAAATAGATCGTTAAACATTATGTAAAAAGTAATATTTTAGGCATTGATTTTTATTTAATATGGATTTAATGGAGCATTTTAGCACTTGTGGGAGCACGTGCTGCTCGCACAAACTTGCCCATCTTTGCCCATACACATGCTCACGATAGATTTGACGCAACGTCTTCGATAAATACATTTCATGCTTTGATACGTTAATAAAATTAAATAAGATAAAAAAAAAGTTAAACCGAATGAATAAGTAGAGAAAGGAAAAGCCATGAGTTATGCGACGTTCATCGAGTATTTTCAATGCCAGGTAATGGCAAATTATTATATACCAGATGGAAAAATTAACATCACAAGACCTCTCGCCACTTTGATGGATTAATATCTTCCTCCCTTTTCTCTCTCACTCTATCACTGCTCCTATCCCATACTCTACGAATGACCCTTTGCGGTTCCCTTTTCGACTATGTATCGTACGATTTCAGCACATAATCAACTCAAAATCCTTATTTCTTTCTTAAGAAACTCCCTCTCCGCATTACATTATCTTTCCTAGTCTTTCTTCACATTTTCTTAGTCTGGGCGTCAATCCGGCGCCACGGCGAAAGTTCGGCCGTTTGAAGTGAAGTGTTATTTTTGTTGCATCTACTGCATTAACTTTATTTTATGTGATAGGACCAGTGTTCACGCGTTCTTCGAGGATTTCAAAACGATTGTATCTTGCTTTATGCGTTTTACGAATAAATTAAATCTTAATCAATTTTAATGTCTTCAGCCCGGCGACTATTATTCTTGTCGCGGCACTTTACATCTTACACAATTTTTATTTTTATTTTTATATCGGTGATTTTGGCCTCGACGCCTCTATGCTCGACGCGTCGCATTAATCCCCTTTTATAATAAACCGGCCAATGAAATTTCCCTCGAGACCGTAGCTCGATACATTCGTCCATTATATCGCGATCGAATGAGTGAAAACTAACAACGAGGTGGAGAGGAGGATTTGAAAGGACAGGAAGGATGCCTGCAAAGTACTAAAGACGAATGGAAAATGTACGAAATGGGGAGGAAGGAAAGAACCGTAGCAACCTCGAGCGCAGTGTGCGACGATGATTTTCGACGATCTACACGCCAAAGTCTACGGATAGTAAGTGTAGCCAAAACTATTCTCTCAAGAACTCTTAGCAGCTACTCGTTCTCTCACTCTCTCAATCGTGCCATCCCGATCGTGTACAGACGACGCCAAAGAGCCGGCGGCCACGCGGAATACGATGACGACGACCATGACGACGACCACGACGACGACCACGACGACGATCACGACGACGACCACGACGACGACCACGACGACGATCACGATGAATTCCCTTGTCAAAGTCGTCAGTGCAATATCACGATAATGATCGTCATCGTCGCGCTCATTTTTCAACGACCCTCGCACGCCGCGCCTGCAATGCTGCCGCGGAACTCCCGGCCAAGAAGGCGCATGGCGTCGATATACGCACACGAGGCGTGGTGGGGGCGGGCAAGGAGAAAAAAGGGACGAAAAAGAGGCCGAATGGGCGCATTCTCTTATCCTCGGAGGGAGACGAAGATAGATAGATTGAGCTGGGAGAGGGCGCGAGAGAAAGTTGGGAATCGGACTCGATCGGTCTGTCTTCGGACAGACGGAGAAAGATAGGCAATAGTTGGGACGCGGGATGGATGCGGGTACGGGAGGGAGGAGGACAGGGGGAGGGGACGTAGAATGCAGCGAGAAAGATAGGCAGAGACCAGGAAATCGACTGTATTGGGAAAGAGGATAGATGGAGGTTCGAAATAATCATAAAGTAGGCCTAAAAGGACATGAGGATATACGCCAAGGATAAAAATCAAATTCGAACAATAAGACGATTTTGACGCGCGTGCCTGTCATTGCAAACCCTTCAACGCCCGACAAGAAGAATTAAGAAAATTCATCCTGAAAGTATGAAAATGACGAAGGTAGATAAAGAGTAAGAGACAGCCTAGTGTATGTAGCGGTGATGTCAATGGCTTGGACTTGTCGCATTAGTCTCGTTCTCTCTCTCTCTCTCTCTCTCTCTCTCTCTCTCTCTCTCTCTCACTCTGCTCCCTTTTCTTGTTGTGTCCTTCTTCATCCACCCTCTCTCAACTCTCGCCCTCTCTATCGCGCTTTGTGTGTGCGCGTGGGGGGGGGGGGGGGGGTTTAAAGGAGAGGACAACGTGCTCAGTCGTTGAAGCAACATGTAATTAAGAATGTGAGCCAGAAGGAGATGCGGAGGTGTAGTGGTGGATGCGACGACAGAGATAAAACACGATAAGAAAAAGGAATTGCGAGAGGAAACGTAGGTAAATGTGTAAGGGCAAATGAGGCAATAATAAAGAGAGGATACACGTGCGGTGATGATATGTTATACGGATTTATATGCTGATTCGGCGTTACCACCGATTATATGCATTAAATAATTCAATTTACTTTCCTGCAACTTTTCCACGGAGTCAGAGCCACACCGGCGTGCTCTAACCTGAAAAATTATCCACTCGGAATAATTTCATTTTAATAAGATACCATGAAATACGTAGTTATGTCTACCCGAGCTTTATGTAGGTGAAGGATTGTGTTTTATTGGTGAATCCAATTAGAACGCGCTGGTACAGCAAAATTTGTACACTAGAAAGCCCAGAGCATTTATACTGTGACATAGGCTTGCACACCCACTAACCCCATTATTCATGTAAATTTGTTTAGACTTTAAGCGACCGAGCGCGTATTTATCGAAGTACCTATATCACTTTGAAAATTTACATACGTGATTTGAGAGCATTTCTCTGCTCTTATACAACCTCAACACGTATTCACGCACACGTACATGCTCGTCTTTACGTGAATTAGATTAGATGGGTGTGGTGTAGTTGGTGGGGGGTTGGGTGGGGGAGGGGGGGGGGGGCTGGTCCGATGGTTGAACTTTGAGAAGGGAATAATTGTAAATTTATAACAATAATGATGCTCAAATATGTAGAATACTTGTAAATACATTGTAACGACATTAAATCCTAAACACACAAAATGTGAAAAATAGAGCAATTCAATTCAATTGCACAAAATGACGAATATTTTAAGGTGCGAAAATTCATGAAAGATGATACTGGAAAATTACTCAATAAAATCATATCGTATTCAAGTGTAAATATTTTCAAAGTAGCATATAGTTCCCCGCAGCATCTTAAAAGTAGAAATACATTGAGCGAGAGAGAGAGAGAGAGAGAGAGAGCATATGCATATAACGGTGGCAAATTTGGCATTGGAAACCGTTACATTCTAGATCAGATTAGTGGAAGAATCATGTTTATATGAATCAGCATTGACTTTCGCTGCAGGTTTTTGACTGCGTGGATGCGAGTCTCCAGTGGAAATGTAACTAACTACATTCTTAGCCAGGATCTATAAAGATATACTACTAGTATGAAAACAGACGGAGCAAAAGGTTTTTGAAGTCCTTAGAAGGAATGCTGGGGAATCCTCGTAAGTTCCGTGGGTAATGGCAACGATAATCCATAAAAAGGATGCTTTCGCATAACGAATGTCTCGCGAACACTTAGTTCCAGTTAGGAAAAGGTAAATAACAGAGTGAATAAGTAAAAATATATCCGAGATAAGTTCGACAGCAGGGATTCGCTTTTAAAAGCTACCTTATCGTGAGACATTTTGTCTAACAACGCTACTCAGCGCAGAGTTTTTCAAAGTCCATCCCAATGGAGATTACGGAAACTACTTGCTTCGCACCATTGAAAGCATGAAATCAATTATCCGTATCAGGACTTTTATCTCGTTCCATCCCACGCATCGGCCGGACATTTAGAGTCCGTATTGCCGAGTGCAGGGCCGTACGGAGAGGAATTATTCTCACGCGGGAAACGGCCGCGAAATTTCAGCGAACTGAGAAATCGGAAGGTGGTGGGACCGCCCCGCTGATCAAAGCGGGCGCATGCGCAAAAAGCCGAGCGTCAACCAACGGCGAAGTTGGCCGCGGGGACGCTCGAGGCGCATCATCCCCCGAATATTTCATCGTCCCTCAGCCGTCCGATGCCCCCGCAAAAAGCTTATGAGTGCATTCGCCTGCTCGATCGTCCCTCCATCCCCGCCACTCTCTCTCTCTCTCTCTCTCTCTCTCTCTCTCTCTCTCTCTCTCTCTGTCTCCGTCTTTCTATTACTCCTTCTTCAGCCGCGGCAATGGCATTCCCCGGCGTATCTCCGAGATCCCGCTTTCGGGACCGATCGGACGCGCACGGCCGAGCGAGAGAACGAACGGCTACGGCAAGGCGAGGCAAAAAGCACCTACACGTTGGGGTACGAAGGGGGAGGCGGGGGCACCACCCGCCCCCTCTCGCGCCGGTGATTTTGTCGGTGAGATGCCCGTATGGCTTGGTGTGCTCGCGATTGGTGTATACCGCCGATGTACTCCTTCTTCGCCTTATTCTCTCCGCGCTGATCGCCGCTGATGATGTGATGAGGAGGGGCAGGGGGTTGAGGAGGAGGTGGAGGAGGAGGTGGAGGAGGAGGTGGACGATGATTAGCGCGGATATGGACTCTGAGACATGTATATAAAGTTGGAAGTCGTTGTTGAGCTGCAGCTGGGACGAGATAACTGCGACAAACGACGACGCGCGAGGGAGGTGGGGGGGAGGGATGTGTGTGTGTGTGTGTGTGTGCGTGGGGGGGGGGGGGAATGACGAGGTAGAGGGGGAGAAGGAAAGCAAAAGGAATGGTTTCAGAAATGTGTCGGGAGATTTCTTAGGTCGTTAAGAATGCAGTGATTATCGTGTACCTTTTTACAGGCGTATATTTGTTTATGGCATTTATTGCGTATTTGCGAAGATGAGGAAAGGTGGTGCTCCTTTATTTTCGGCTCGACTTCTCTTTTTGCTCGGTGCGATTAGCAAGGATTCTTTTTGATGCGCCCTCGTACCAATCCTTTTTTTATTCATCTTTCCGCTGGACTTCTCGATATGATTTAGTCCCGCAGTGTCCACTGCTCGAGCTGCCATTCTCTTTTTTATCTTTTTTTTTTCTTTTTCCTTTTTCAGAATCTCTCAAAGTGTATAATTGGCTAGGCAACTGAAATACTTTACATTCCGCCTTCGTTGCTTTATGGCATTATTTAACTCTAAACTTTCCACGAAATAGCCAAATTAACCTTAAATTAAAAAAAAAAACGCAAGTGGCCTATCGTCGCAGTATCGTCAATACAAGAAAGTTGGTGAAAATAGCGGGATTTTACCAACATTGGGTGCCGCCAACTTTCATTAAAGTACTTATTAAAATCATACCTTTCGAGCGACAGGCCTCTCTTACACAATTTACATGCGTCGATTTACTTGGAGCTCGCCTCGGGCTAAGCGGCGAATTGTACATTTGTCGTCCGTGCACTTTTCAACCACTTAATGATTATACCTCGAAATAGATAAAACACCCAATGATTAATTAGGTCGTTGCGTTATAGATGATAACTGGCGATATTTATGACAGCGCGTGCTGCGTGAAAAGTGAAATTTTCATTCGGACTCGCAATATCGCTGAATATCGCTGCATTGCATCCATATTGGAGGAAATAATAACGAGGGCTTATTATATAGAATATAATGGGCAAAATTGGGCGGAAACCTGCCGATCAAACGGAACGGTCCGCTTGACAATCGCAGTTGCGGCGAACCTGTAGACTAAAGCTAATTCGATGGGCAGGGAAAATGGGCAGACAAAAACAGGTGCAATTAACGAAGCAAGCGTATAAATAATCGGGTCGTCGAATCCAAAAACTTGTGCTCTCCACCCCATCCCGTCCCCGTTCTCATCCCCATTCCACTACCTCGGGATTACGTAATTAAGCGGGAGTTTGGCAACACCCGCGCCCATTCACGCCGATCCTTTAATGAATTAACGGCAGGAGGGTCGGTGAGCAAAACTCTGCTCGCCCGCTCGAGATCTGGAAGTTGCAGGTCGAGTTAAGGAGTGTGGGGCGGAGGAGGAGGTGGAGGTTAAGGAGGAGGAGAAGGAGGAGGGTGGGAGGCAAGTGGAGAGGAGGCCAAGGAGTTTAAAATAACAGAGAATCCTTAGCGATGAAACGGCAGCAATGTCGCTCAGCTTGCAACGGGTATTAACTATAGGTCCGTTCGGCGTATGAGCGCTCGACTGAGATCAAGTTTTTCTCTCCCTGAGAGAGATGGATGGCTGGACGAACGGATGGACGGATGGATAGTATGGGAGCGAGAGAGATCCAGAGAGAGAGAGAGAGAGAGAGAGAGAGAGAGAGAGAGAGAGAGAGATCCAGAGAGAGAGAGAGAGAGAGAGAGAGAGAGAGAGAGAGAGAGAGAGAGCTAGAGAGAGAGAGAGAGAGAGAGAGAGGGAGAGAGAGAGAGAGAGAGAGGGAGATAGATAGAGAGAGAGTGATGGGGAGGGGAGGGACACGGAGCCGCGATGGGTACACGCACTCGAATACAACTTGACTTCCTGGCACGCGGTTCTCTCATCGTCTTGTGTCGCTCATCTCTTTATCACGCGCGCGAGCGCCCGCGCGTATTATATGTACTGTCTCGCTCTCTCCCGCGCCCGTGCCCTACCCAATCTCTTTCTTACGTTCATTCGTGCTTTCTCCATCTCTCTGTCTGTTTGTTTCTCCTTCTCTTCTGTTCCAACTTTTCGTTTCTGCACGCCATCTCTCTCTCTCTCTCTCTCTCTCTCTCTCTCTCTCTCTCTCTTTCTGTTTTCTGCTGCGCGCTCCACTTCTTTTTATCTCCGTCGGTTTTAAATGTTTGCGGCGTTTTTTTTCACCTGCGCTTCTTATACGTAAGGTTAACTTGAATTTTGTGTCATGTGATTTAATGAAAATGTAAGATTAATTTTATTTTATCTGTATGAGTTATACAAGAGATATACAATTTATGAAATTAATTTATATAAATTTCGGCCAATATTTAGGTGCTTGTACTGCTTTAAATGACGTATGGAGGAGTCGAGCATTTCATTAGCCAGTACGCGGAAAAATAGAAACGGCATCTTCTGTTTTGCCAATCACATAATAAATTAAGCAAACGTGATACCGTTCTTTCCGCATATTGATTACTCACATTTTCATTATCTAACCAAAGTATTTTAAAACTCGTAATGCACACGCGATAAAAACTTTGTATAGTTGTATAGTAAATTTTTTTTTTCTTATTTACTTCCTTTGTTTTTAATATTTGCATAGGCCTTTTGCAATTAGTGAATTATTCAAAAGTTAATTCATTAGAAGGTTATTCCGCTACAATCGAGAGATTTTATAATGCCAATAAACGACAAAGTATTATTCAATAATTAATTTTGTCGTTATCACTGAGCAAATAATCATTAATCACGCAAAATAATATAATTTGCGCAAGATAAGGAAGAGAATGTGAAAAATTATTATCAAACCGAGCGGGGAGCAAAAATTATTTCAAAATGTATTCGAATGGCGAATTTTACAAGACTGTTTACGAAAAGAATGTATATCCATTAATCAATACACCGTATATATTTCGCATAGGATACTTTTTACGTACTTCAATATCTCGCATTCAGTACACAACAAAAAACCAATCACCATTAATCAAGACTAAAACTCTAGTAAACCGAATATATCGTGCAAAAAAGGACGAGGGATAAATAAAGAAAACGAGCAGCCGCGAAATAAAAAAAAAAAATACAGAAAGAGAGAGAGAGAGAGAGAGAGAGAGAGAGCGAAAATACGTGGTGGCGTGCGAACGTGCAAGCGCCGGCAAGCTCAAGTTCTAATAGTCATCCTAAGCGCACGTAGCCGCTCGCAATCAGCCTCCCCGTACGTAGCCGTTTTTTCCTTCTTTTCATTTCCCTTTCTTTTTTAATCTTACTCCTACCACCCGCTATTTTACAATCGAGCAAATGAAATCTTTGAAACAGGGACGCGCGTTGCGCCCAAGTCCCCAGGGCCGCGATTAATCGACTCCATGGGCCCGTGTAAGTAACGCGCTCGCGGCTCGTTACTTTCTGTCACGGTTGCTTTAACTACGTGCCACGGCATTATTATGCAACCTCGCGCACCCGCACACATAGTTTCTTTCGCACTCGTCCCACCTACGCCTACGGTTCATTACCCCGTGAAAGCGAGCGAGTAGCTCGGGTGGGGTTGGGTAGCGGAGCCGGAGGGAGGGAGGGGCGGGGCTCAAAGGGGCGCTTCTCTCCTCCGGATCTCCGAGCCCCGTGCGCCGACGGGAAACAGGGTGAAGAGGGGATGTGACTGACCATAGAACGAGCGCGGGGGGAGGGGTGGGTACGGCAAAGGGCCGGGTCGCGCTCGGCGACATTGGGATAGAGAGGGGTGTCGGGGGGGGCGGAAGGAGGATGCGTTCACTCGCGTGGGAAGTGCCACCGGAGAGATGTAAAACACCGAGAGGGAGCATGATGCACGAGAGCCGCCTGATGACTTAATTCCTCCAACTCCTCTCTCCTCCTCCGTAACCGTCTCCGCCCTCGAACGTCCCCCTATCCCCCCCCCCCCCCCCACCCCCCCGCCGATACACGCGCGCGCCCGCACGTACCCCAGTAATACCCTCCACCCCACCCCCGTACCACCGCACGGACCGTCCCGTTGTCCCAGGTTACGTTCTAGTCGCTGATTATGTAAATAATGGAGGGAGGCGCACTCGCGCCGGTTCGTTTTTCGTGCTGCGCTTACGGTTTTCGCGAGAGCCCTCGTTCGTGAGTAATCGCGCGGATGTTTTTAGTAGCTGCGAGCGAACTAATTGCCCTGCCTCGCGCAGTTCCCTCGTAATTAGGAATTATGTTAATGCGCCGTATTTTCGCGAGCCGGCCGTTCCCGGAGAAAAACCTTCGGCTCTTCTCTTTTTACTCGAGACGAGCGCTCACCGGTAAATTTAAATAGACACTTGCGCGTAAGCCAACACACAACGGCTTTTAAGCGTTCTTATACGTCGAGTAGTTGAATTTTAACGTACGTGACATTGTAGTAAAATATATTGCAGGTTAAACGAAGGCTTTTTAGCTTTTTAGAGAGGCTGTGAATATGCGTCTTGACACACCGCGTTTGAATCGCAACGAGATGCGACCGCCCGGCTCCATTATTAATGTCTCTCTCTCTGTCTCTGGTCTCTAGTCTCTTTTCTTTTCTTTTTTTCTTCATTGTCTTTTTTTTTTTTTTTTTTTTTTTGCAATGACAACAATGCTCGAAACTTCACTTTTGAGCTTTAAAATGATATTAAGAAGGCTGGCGCTACACACATGTGATATAGGCACCTTATTTGCGTTCGAATTACCCCCGAGATTGTCTTGTACTACGCAAGCCAATTATGATAATTTACGATACAAAAGAAAAACGAGGCGTTGGGGGGAGGGAGAAGGAGGAGGACGTAAAAAAAAGAGAGAACAAATGAGAGAGGGGGGGGGAGGGGAAGGAGGAAAGGGGTGAAAGAAGGAATGAAAAAAAAATATAAAGGGAAGGAAAAACGCAAAATGGAGAAAAGAAAAGCTTTCGTAAAGGGGCGAAAGGATAATGATATTTTAAACATGTTGAAAAATATGGCAATTATGGCTTTTCTATTAACTTAAATATCATAATTTACGAAAGGCAGAAATAATCATTGCGGCACCTCGTCGTTCTTTACGAACTTCCTCTTAAGCAACATTTTTACCCGACGTATTAAACGATGAATAACACTTGCCTCTAAACTTTATATTGCGTTTACTTAGCGATAAGCAATATCTCCTAATTTATAGTCGCGAAGGATAATTGTAAATGACCATGGAACTAGATACCGTCGGGGAATTTTCAATCAAATTTTTTGTTTTTTCAATCAAATGTTTAATTAATCATCAAATAGTTGGGGAATATCCGGCGAGGCCAAGGAAACCGATGATGTAACTTTGTTGCGAATCGATGCGGTTCGTTTCTGCCCCGTTGGCCGCCGTTCCCCCCCCCCCTCCAACCACCCCATCCCACCACCAACCGCCAACGCCAACCCGCAAAATCGGCATTTTGAATTAAAATTAATCAATCAAACAATCCGATTATCATTAACGATATCAAGTGGCTCTTACCTTAGTCGATGATGTACTCGGCTTCCCACCGCCGGTCACAATCGCATAAATCTCCACCTCGTACCACTCGACTCTGGTCTCCCGGTCGAGAGCTGCGGCCGTCGATAACACTCCCGTTTTCGCATCGACGTCGAACAGTTTGTCAGCCTGCTGTCCGCTCTCGCCAGCCGTCACATTCGTCACATAATATTCCAGCTCCTCGTTCGATCGCCGGCTCCTCGCGCTAACCCGCAAAACACTCGTGCCCGCGACCTCGTTCTCGTAAACGTTACCCTCCAATCGCCCACCGTGCTCCCAAATCGGCGAATCGTCACCCTCGCCCGGCAATATTAACGTCACGTACGCCTCGGACGATCGCCGCTCGGCCTGGACGGCCTCGTCGGTCGCCCTCACGCCCACCTGGAGCTTCGAGATCCTTTCGAATGTGTGGGACGAGCGTGGCAGCCTCAGCGTCAAAATTCCACTGTTACGATGTATCCTGAGCATATCCGTGTAATTGGCGCCCAAACGTAGTAGCTCGTAGGTGACGAGGCCGTTAGTGCTCGAGTCCAAATCCCTTGCCCTGAGCTGGGCGACCTCGAGCTCGACGCCCGGCTGATAGGCGATGCTGCTCTTAATCGGCAATATTGCCGCGGACATGCTGACGAAGAGGGGGGCATTGTCGTTGACGTCGGTGACGATGACGATGACGAGTTTCTCAGCGGAGAGTCGGGCCGAGTGGGGCTGGGCCATGTCGGACGCGACGACGACCAATTTGAAGGTGTCGATTTCCTCGCGATCGATCGGCAAGAGAGTGTGAATCACTCCCGTCGTCGGATTGATGCCGAATCGGCGCTTCTGATCCTCAGGGTCCTGGCTGGCGATGCTGTACGTAACGACGCCGTTATCACCGGAATCCGGATCCTCGGCGGTCACGGTGACGACCGGCCTGTGCACGGGAATGCCCTCGAGAATTTGACGGACTATCGCGGTGTTTGGAAAAACGGGCGGATTGTCATTGGTGTCGATTACGTCGACGCGCAGAGTTATTACGCTACTCAGTCGTGGGTGACCGGCGTCGCTGCAGGTGATGTTCAAGCGATAGGTCTCGAGCTCCTCGTAATCCAGGGGCTTTCGCAGATAGAGCGCTCCGGTCGTGGAATCGACGTGAAACGCGTCGCGTCTATTGCCCGCGGTGATTGCGTAGGCGAGCTCGCTATTCGGCCCGAGGTCCTTATCCGTGGCCCGGAACCTCAGCAGCTCGACGTTCACGGCCGTCGTCTCGGGGATCGATATTTTCGGCCTGCTATCGACGAAGCGGGGCACGTTGTCGTTCTCGTCGAGCACCTCCACGTGGACAATCGCACTCGACGACAGCCGGCTCTCCAAGCCCGCGTCGTGCGCCACGACCCACAGATGATAATTGTCTCGTGTCTCGCGGTCGAGGCCCCTCGCCAGGGATATCTGTCCGGTCGCCTCGTCGATCGTAAATTGCCCCTCGTCCTGCTCCTTCGCCAGCGTATAAAATACGTCGCCGTTAAGGCCCTCGTCCGCGTCCGTCGGTTA
>NW_011948428.1:60467-67094 GCF_000503995.2 Ceratosolen solmsi marchali
GTCGTGTAGACGCGCAGTAGCTGGGTGCCTACGGGCGCGGCCTCGCTCACCTGAACTTTGTACGGCAATCGCTTGAACATGGGCGTATTGTCGTTAACGTCGGTTATGTAGACGCTGACCTTGACTCGGTCCCTAAGCCGCGTCAGACCATTGTCGATCACACTGGCCTCAAGGCTAATGAAATTCCCGCCGCTTTCGGCGACGAGCTGCTCCCTGTCGAAGGGTCGTAACGACCTGATAAAGCCATTGCGCGGATCGACCGCGAAGTCTTGCTGCGTTGTCGGTAAGGAGAAGGTGAGATCGGCGTTTCTGCCAACGTCGCGATCGCTCGCGAGCAACTTGCCGACGAAGCTGTCCGCCGGCTCGTTCTCCCGCAAGTGAAACGTGAAGCTCGAATTGCTGAATTCCGGGGCATTGTCGTTCTCGTCGATAATGTGCACGACCACGGAGACGGTCGAGCTACGTCTCGGGCAGCCCTGGTCGCTCGCCACGACTTCGAGGGCATAATAGTCCTGCTCCTCGCGGTCGAGAACATTTTTCACGTAGAGCTGGCCATCGGGAAAAATGCCAAAACGCCCCTCGGCATTGCCATCCACGACCTTATAAAAAATCCTCCCATTACGGCTGAGGTCCCTGTCCGTGGCGACGAGGGCGTAAAAGCGCTCGTTCACGGGCGTCGACTCCGCCAAGGACGTCTCGTAGCTGGTCAACTTGAATACGGGCGTGTGATCGTTCACGTCCTCGATTATTACGCGTATGAGCTGGGTGGCCGAGAGCCGTGACTCGGCTCCCGAATCCGTGGCCGTGACCTCGAGGTGCAGGACCGTGCCGGGCGTCGACTTTATCGGCTTGCTCAAATAAATGATCCCCGAGTTCTCGGCAATGCGAAATTGCTCGCCGGGATTTTGCGTGAGGGTGTAGGTTAGGCGCGCGTTCGCCCCGGCGTCCTTATCGCGTGCCCGAGCGAGGCAGGCCTCCTGCCCTACCGCAGCGTACTCTTTTAAGAGTACCTCCTCCTCGCGCTCCTCGGCCGGGAACCTCGGCGGATTATCATTAATATCGAGGATTGTGATATTGACGGTGGTGAGGCCGTAGGCGAGGTGGGCCCGCGCGGACACTTGGAGACTGTAATGGGCTGACTCCTCGCGATCGAGCCTACCAGCTGTGCTAATTAGGCCCGTGAATTCGTTAATTTTGAAATTGCCCACCGGATCGCCGTAGACGATAGCGTAAGTGACCTTGGCGCTCCCGTATGAGGAGATGATTTGAACGGAGCCGATGTCACGGCTGATCGACGAGGGGCCTTTATTGTCCAGGATATCCCCCGGATTCTCGACAATTTTATACTGATAGCCGTTGTAGGTTGAAAACTCGAGGTGCTCGAGGCTCTCCTCGCGCAGGATTTCGACGATCGAGTTTTTCACGGCCGATTTGTCGCCCGTGTCCTTGGCCGATATCGTCAATTCGAACAAGATCTTGTGGGCCTGCCTCATGGCGCCCTGGAGAAATATTTCCCCGGTACGCTCGTCGACGGCGAATAGGCCCTCGCCCCCCGACTCCAGGGCGTAGCGTATCTGCGCGTTTTCTTTCGCGTCGGCGTCGCTGGCAAATACTCTGCCAACGAGGGTACCTGGCGCTGCGTCCCGCGGCAACGGGAAAAAATAATTGATTGGATAAAATATGGGGGCATTGTCGTTCACGTCCTCGAGCGTCAATAGGACCGTCGCGGTCGAGCTCTGAGGTGGCGTGCCCTGATCCCTCGCCACTATCAGCACCCTATACTCCTCGAGGCTCTCCCTATCGAGCGTGACTTTCGTCATTAATTGGCCGGTTAAAGCGTCCAAGGAGAACTTCCTCGTGTAGTCCCTGATTACGTTGGGATGCAGACTATAGGCGACGCTTCCGTTCGTGCCCTGATCGTTGTCGACGGCCGATAGGGTCGCCACCAGGCTATTGGCCGGCGTATTCTCCGATAGCGTAACCTCGACGATGCTCTGCGAGAATTTCGGCGCCTCGTCGTTCTCGTCCAGTATCGTGACGCGCAGGTGCGTATAAACGTATTTCGGATTCGGTCCACCGTCCCTCGCCGACACCCTCAGCTCCACGCTCCCCTGTATCTCCCTATCCAGTATCTCGATGGTCGTCACTAGGCCCGTATTCGTGTCTATCGTAAACCAATTCTGATCGTTGCCGGACTCGAAGTCATAATAAATTCTTGCGTTCAAGCCGGTATCGGCGTCCGTGGCCGAAATGCTCGCCACGTAACTGCCGATCGGCGAGAGTTCCGACAAGACGGCTGAGTATTCGCTACGCTGGAACACGGGCTCGTGATCGTTGACGTCATTAACATGAATGACAAGATAAGCGACGGCTGAGCGCGGCGGGCTGCCCATGTCCGAGGCGACGATCGTCAAGTTGTACTTAGAAATTTCCTCCCTGTCGAGCCGACCGTTAACGCGAACGAGATGAAAGCTTTGCGTGTTGTGGCCCAGCTGAAAGTGGCCCAATTCGTTTCCAGCCTTAATCTCGACGCTCGTCTCGCCGTTAAGGCCCTCGTCGTTATCGATTATGCCGACGGCCGCCACTATCGAGTCTTTGGCGGCATTCTCGTCGACGGTCGCGAAACCGGTGGTGGGCGGGAAGTAGGTGAACTTGATTTCGGGATTGTGATCATTGGCGTCCAGCAAATTCACGGTGACGTAAGTTCTGCCGTCCTGCCTCGGTGAGCCGTGATCCCGTGCCAACACGGTTATAACGCAGCTCTTGGGGCAGCCGCCGCCAGGCCGCGTAGCCGTGCAACTTTGTTGCGGGCAATCCAGGACCTCGGCCGTCTCGATCTGGCCGCTCTCGGGATCGATGGTAAATTGCCGCTCGTTATCCGGTAAGTAATAAGTTAATTTTGCATTGTCATCCGTGTCCTTGTCGATCGCGTGAACCGTTAAAACCGGCGTCGCCACCGGCGAGCTCTCGTTAAGCATAACCACGTAATCGCTCTGTTGAAAAACAGGGGGATTGTCGTTGACGTCGAGTACCGTCACGTTAACGAGCATGCAGCCCAATTTCGGTGGGCTTCCCCTGTCCCGGGCGCACACATTTAGCGAGTAATATTCAACCTGCTCCCTGTCCAGCTTACCGGTCGTCTCCAAATGCAGGTAGGACGTTTCGCCGGTTGGATTTCCCGTTACGGATAATCGAAACTTGCCGTCCGTGTTACCGTTAACAATGAAGTAGTCATCGGCGACTCCGTTCTCCGGCGTATCTTTGTCGGTCGCCGCGTCGAGCAGAAGTTTCGTGCCCGCGGTCGCGGACTCGGAGAAGCTCACCGATATACTGGACTCCGGGAATTCCGGGGCATTGTCGTTAATGTCCAAGATGAGTATTCTTACTTCGATTGGATAGGTCGGCTGACTCGACAATACGACAAGGTCGAATCTGTCGCTCGTTAGGGTCTCTCTATCCAAGACCGTGGCTGTTTTTATGTCGCCGGTAATCGGGTCCAGGACGAACTCCTTGGGTGGCTCGTTGAAACGATAGCTGAAGTCTTGGATGACGGGTATCGTGCCGACCAGCGCACCTTTCGGCTCGCCCTCCTTTATTTCCAATTGGGCTCTTTTATCCACCGCTCGGCTCTGCATTGTCAAGCCAACTTGCGGCGTTTCCAGCTGCGGCAGCATGAGCGATCGTCTATGCACGAGACGCGCAGCCCTTTGAGATAAATTGGACGAGCCGTGGGGATCTTCATCGAGCATAGCGCTCGCCCAGGTACCATATTGGCCAGCCAAAGCCACGAGCAAGACCAAGTACAACAATCTCGGCAGCATCTCTCTATACATGCTTCTCTCGCTCGCTCGCTCGCTCCCTCTTTCTCTCCCACTCGCGCCGTGCACACCGCACTCCTTCGTCGCAGATTATTGTCTGCTACCTGTCACGTTGCTTCCTCATCTTCGTGGACATTGCTTTAATTTTACTGCGACGAGTAATTTAAATGTCTCATGTCAGAGGCATTATCAGTATTGAATTATTATTCTTATCAATGCGTGAGAATTGAATGTGGCCGGTGTTTAATTGTCGGCTGTAGCATTGTGATTGTCATGCGCGCAAGGTCCAAAGAACGAAAGGGAAAGCGGCTTGTTTACGTGATTTAAATCAATCGTAAATAAGATGGAAATCTTCGCCAAAAGGAGGGCACTGACCGGCACAACCGCGCCGCGCACGAGACGTATTCCCGATAACTTGGTGAATCGCAATGTGAGAAGAAAAATCTCTCAATCGCGTCTCGAGAGATTCTTCCGCAATTTTATTTTAAACATTAATGTCTTTGCCGAGATTGAGTTGACGCATCACTTTGCACACATTTCTTTACGTGTCTACGGCCTCTCGACCTTTTCATTTAGATACACCGATTGGTAAATATACATACATACACACATACATAAATACATACATATACATATACATATGTAATATCGTACATTCGTGTTTTTGTGTGTGTGTGTGTGTGTGTGTGTGAGAGAGAGAGAGAGAGAGCGGGAGAGCAGCGAGTTTATCGTGGAGAGAGAGAGAGAGAGAGAGAGAGAGAGAGAGAGACAGACAGACAGACAGACAGACAGACAGAGAAACAGAGCTCGAGGATTTGGCTCTTCTTTAGGTCAATGATCAACATCAACTGATTTGCCGCTGTCCGCAAAATTGAAATGCACGGGGGCAACGATTTCAACGATTTGCAAAATTGGCAATTCACGAGCGTGCGTGCCCCTTTAACATTTCCTTTCACGTTACTCTATCCTTTTTCCGTTATGCTTTTTGATCTCTGTTTTTGTTTTTGTTCTCGTTTTCTTTCTTTCTTTTTTCTTTTTTTTTTAATACTTTTTTCCTCCTTTTTCCTTTTTGATTCTTTGTTTTGTTTTGTTTTACTCTGTTTTTCCTTACGTCAAACAAGTCTCTCTCGAGGAGCGAAGGCAAATGCGACGATTTACTCAATCTCTTATTTTCTCTCTTTTTATCACAAACGAGCCTGATCTTGGCTATTTGCACTATTGCTTCGTAGTTTTCACATCGACGTACGTCGCATTAGCCAGAAGCTCTTCCCAGTCGCGAAATATACGAACATTATAAACAACCAAACATCAACAACGACGACGACGACGACGACGACGATGACGACGACAGTCACCACTACCACCTCGCACCGAGGCCCCCGTGTACTCGCTCACACGTATATATCGCGCGCGGCGGATAAATTCCTCCTCGACTCACGAGAGATTCAACACACACGCACGAGACCCCGAAACGTTCGAATTCACACGAATCGCAATACGGGTGCTCGGCTCCTGGTGCCGTCGTCACCTTTTGCCCAAACAGTCGAAAAGCCTAAAGATACTCGACTGTAACGAAAATATAACGAAAATATGGGCCCTTCAATTCGCACGCGCAATGTCTTTACCGGGACAGCAGTGTGGAGGGCCGCGCGCGCGCTCCTTGCGTGAGAGAGAGACTAGCCTTGCTTCGAGGACTGGCCCTACTCGACTGAGAAAAGCATGCACACCGGCCTGGAACCTGGGGCCCGCGCCAGGGAGAGAGAGCATTCTTGAGGCTGGCTGACGCCATCCCTCTCCGATCTATCGGGCCCAACGGGCATTGCGTCCCCTCTCGTTCCCTCACTCCCGAGTCCCGGCCGTAGTCGCGCCGCCAACGTAGCAGCCGCTGCTGCCGCCGCCACCGCCGCCGCCACCACCGCCACCTCCTTCGCCCTACCTCCCTCGCTACACGCTCTCTGTCTCGCTCACCTGCAAATCGGTCCGGAGCGCGCGAGCAACGGCCCTCTTTATCACTCCACCGGTTCTGCCAAGCCCCCCCCCCCCCCCAACCCCCCCACCCCCCCCCCCCCCCCCCCCCCCGGCCCCCTCTCGTCCCCCCCCCACCCACCACACGCCGTTCTTCGCTCATCGCGCACTCTCTCTCTCTCTCCCTCTCGTTCTCTCGATCAGCACTCGGGCTTTTTTGTCTCGCTCCGCTCAGCGGCAATAACGAGAGGAATAAAGACAGAAACCCTCGCGACCCTCCCCGCCGTCGTGATCTCTTTCCACTTGCTCCCCTCTCGCTTACTGTTTCTCGTTCTCTCTCTCTCTCTCTCTCTCTGTCTCTCTCACTCTCGGGACTGTTTCTCTTTCATTCTCGCTGCTTCGCGCTCTTTGCGCAAGCCCCACGTTCATTCCTCTGCCGTCGTTCTGCAGAGATATTCTACCTTTTGCCCTCAAGGAAGCGAGCAATGCAACAGCTCAGGTATGCAAGATGGCCGTCGCCGATCGACTCTCGCTCGCTTTCCCTCACTCTTCCTCTCACTCTCTCATTCACTTCTCTCTCTCTCTGTTCCGCTCACTCCGTATCTACTGGCAGGCGAATGTGCGATGGAGATGAGAGAGAGAGAGAACGAAGGATATCTATGTTTCTGCGCGAATACGTGTGCGTATGCGCGCGCGCATTCAGTATTTGGCACACACGTGTCTATTTGTGACGCACATTCGAGGCGCCCGAGAGTACAGACGAACTGAAATAACAAATAAGGAGAATGAGACTGAGCGGAAGAGGAAGCGAGACGAAGAGCGTGGGAGACGCGCGCCGAATGGT
>NW_011948428.1:67123-84469 GCF_000503995.2 Ceratosolen solmsi marchali
ATCGGATGCGCGCGCATAATGGTGTTGGTAGTGAAGGTGAAAAGATAGAACACATGGGGAGGGGGTCGGAGGTGGCATACGCGATGTGTACGCGAATCGGTGAAAGAACCTGTGAAAGAGCGGGAAATTCGCGATGAGAACCAGAGAGGAGATAGATAGCGAGACACGGCATACAAACTCCTCTGCAATCTTCCACTCGCACTCTCTCTCTCTCTCTCTCTCTCTCTCTCTCACTCACTCTCGCTGTCTTGCGCACGCTTATTTACACATATGCACGTGCGCTTACACACACACGCGCGCGCGCGCGCGCGCGACCCTGCACGCAACACAACATCGTATATTCATCTCTGTTGCACGTGCGCACGACATGCGAGGGTTGCTCGGCAAACATTGAAAGACAGAGAGAGAGAGAGAGAAATGAGCTCGCGGTACCGGCAGTGCACTCTAATCCGCGTTGCCGATCGCCCAGTTCTTCTCATCTCTCTCTCTCTCTCTCTCTCTCTCTCTCTCTCTCTCTCTCTCTCTCTGCCTATCACCGTCCCTGTCTCACATCCTGTACGACGGACGCTGCACTTGCGCGCGCGATGATCCTGGAGAGAAGGGCGCGCGTGGGTACTTGAGGTTTACGGGAATGGAAGGCTGGTTATTAGGTGTTTTCGGCTGATTAATGGGCCGGCCCTTTTCTTTGGGATTCCCGCTACCGGCGAACAATCGCCGCACGCACGCGCAAACACAGCCGATCGAGGTACGCACTCGCGAGCTGTTTGCCCTTCGATTTGCGCGTCAGCTAATTATCGGAATAGTGCGCCGTAACTTTTTAACGACCGATAGTCCGTCTCGCCGCCGGATTAACGGAATCGCTTTCGGACTCGGCGAGGAGACGCGTGCTTCCTTAACTTTTATTGACGCGAAGCGGGATTGTGAGATTCGCCGACGAAGCGGGGATTATTGACGAATATGTCGATGTTTCCCAGGCCTACCACTGCCCTATTTTGCCTTTGGACGATAATATGGTTCGATATTGCTTTCGATATTAAAATATCCGTGATGAAAGGGGGAGCAACTTAGCTCGATAGCTTTAGCATTCGCTAGATAAAGAAAATGATTTATCGAGATTTCCTTCTTCTCGTGAGCATCTTATGGTACTATGAAGCAGCGCCTCTGGCTCAACAACAGTGAGTATCGCCCGTCGATTCGGCATGCCTAGGTAAAGTCATTAATTTCATGTTGTTTACATAAACGTGAGAGTTATGTTGAGGATTATATTTAATGGAGGCTGGATTGAGCTTGACTTATATTGTTCGTCAATAGGCGATTTCGCTTGTGTATAAGGAAAAAGACAACTCTATCGACTAGATGGACCATTACATTTTAGCCAAGATTTTGTGAAAAATAGTGATTAAACCGATAGAGGGATGTCATTGCCGATTGACATAATAAAGGAAAAGTGAAGCAATTTACATTGAGCAATGGGGAAAGAGCGGTGTAACTTAAGTGTACTTAAGTTAAGACTAATATTAAAGAAAATATTTAATAGAAACTACAAAATTAAGTATAAATATATCGTTCGTTAGAATTGTCATTTTCCGTTCGACAACTTATTTCACCGGACAGCAATTGTTTGGAACAATATTTATATTCATAAAGTTTTTGCATTAGGTAATTTGTATTATGAATTCTTCTATTTCGAATTAAGTGCAAAAGTTATTTTCAACTCTAGAGAACAACGTCTGTCGATAAATCTACGAAATGCGATAAATTTAACATCAACCTGTTTCCACATTTATACCAGTTTATTGGAAACTAATCCAACTACGTACTTGTTACACTTTTCTTTGTTGGAGAAAAAGATGAAAATCTAGTAATTTTTAATTATAAAAACGAAAATACATTAAAATTTATCTATCGGTGTGGAATGATATTTCGATGTTAATTATTACCTTGCAAGTACTTACTTTTTGTACATGTGCATATCCGTTGTGTATTTAAGAGTTTCGTTTATTCGTCGGATAACATTTCCAATACACTTTATTAATCCATTTACTATCTAATTTCTAAAGCATTTTAACAACATGAAATATAACTTCTTACGATATACATATAATACGTAACTCTTGATTATTAAGAAAATTCATCGACTATCATACATATATTATGATAATATTCTATTTTATATTTTATATATCATATTTTATTAATAATATACTATATTATACTATTCATAATATCATTTATCGTACATTATTTAATTATTATAATATAGAGTATTTGAAGAATAAAGATATATATTGTAATATGTAATTTATTGTTTTCAAATTCTTTCCATTTTTATTGGATAATACGATTCTCCTTGATGTTTATTGTTGCAAATTAAGCGCACATAAGTGAAAATTAGCTTTAAGTTACTGTACGGTTATATCTTATGCTACACCTTTAATCGTGTTATTTGCATATTATTCATACAGAATTATCGTGCTCAACAATTTATAAATTGGTATATTATACTATGGAACATCGATTAATGAATAAAAATAATAAATTACCATACAGTAGCATAAAATCACCCTTAGTAATTATCAAAATCAATTAAGGGATTTAAATTAATGTTCGTTTACAAATGTAATTTCTCATAAAAATTTTGCTTTTTTTTTTGTTTTTTTTTTTGTTTTTTGTTTTTATTGTTTTTTGAAAGCACATGATATTGCCATTCGGATAATTAAAATAAATTTATAAATATAGTAAAGTTGTTTTTAAAAACATTTATCTACATTGAAAAAGTCGTTTAAAATTTTGTTTTCAGGCTTAGTGCGTATCTTATCTCTTAAATAATTAGATTTTCGTATAAATTTATGTAACATATATATTTTTAAATAACTTAAAGGCCTAAAATCTAATAAAAACACTATTAAAATAAATTATAATTTTCAATTAAATGTTGGAATTACATTTTCTTGTAAATATCATTTAAATGCATAAATGAGATTGTTGCATCGCAAATTGGTATTAAAAGTTTTTAATTTCATTCAAACAACATTATAGAGTTTATTATTAATTCGAGTTTATTCTCTAAAGATGATAAATATATTGTTTTCACTTATGCATTCATAAAATTGCATGAAAGCGACCATTTTCTTATGCGATTTATTCGGCATTAAAATGATTTATATTGATAAATTCTGGTCTCACTTTGTCAATACGATGCCTTCGTTAAAATCAAAAGGTCATTCTCGATGGTTAACAGTCATACTTTTAATGTTAACTGTGAGTGATTTACATGACATTCAAAAGTACAAAAATATTAAAAAAAAAAAAAAAAAAAATCATTGTAAAATACATACACAATGTATAGAAAAAACGGTACTTTTTAAATTCTACCAACTTCTACGTGCACTATAAGCATTTTTCTTTCATTCTTTTTTTATCGAAACAATACAAAGTTTTATAAAAATATAAAATATTTATTTCTAATATCACTTTTTATACATATGAACGATCGAACAATGTTTTTAATTATCTTAAAGAAATTATCACGATCATTGGAAATCATCACCAATGTCGTCACTATTTTCATTCTCCTCTTAAATGAATCTCTCACCTCTTTCCATCTCTTCTCTATTTTATTTTTATACAAGAATGATGTGTTTTTCATACATAATTACGATCATATTCAACCATTTCCCAAACTCTGAACGTGCACACGAATAATATTGCTCCCATACTGTACATATCGATGCCAGTATTGACGGAGATTGTAGGAAAGTAAGATCTGCAAAAGTTAATAATAACAACAACAACAACAACAACAACAACAACAACAACAACAACAACAACAACAACAACAACAACAACAACAACAACAACAACAACAACAACAACAACAACAACAACAATAATAATAATAATAATAATAATAATAATAATAATAATAATAATAATAATAATAATAATAATAATAGTGGTAATAAAAGCAAGGATAAGCATAGGAATAATAACGAGTACGACAACGATAACAGTAATAAAAATAAGGATGATTACAACAACAACAGCAGCAATAGCAACAACAACAATAAAAATAATAACAACAACAATAATAGTAGCAATAATAACAGTGATAATGATAATGGTGATGATGATGACGACGATAATAATAATAAAAATAATAAGAAAAAGTAGAAAAGGAGAACGAAATGTGATGGAGGAAAACACGAGGGAGAGAAGAAAGACGGAGAGGCTAGAAAAAAGGAGATGCCCGAAGCGCGAGAGAATCTTGGCAAGGGCAGCTGACACTGACGATACCAATCGCAAAAGTCTGACCATCCCCTCTCATTCCGTCGCTCTCTCTCTCTCTCTCTCTCTCTCTCTCCCTGTCTCTTTTCTCTGCCCCCCTCCTCCCGTTTTTATCTTCTCCACCTCCACCTCCTCCTGTCGTACTCGCCCCGGGCACTTCTGTAGTGGAATCAAATAATTTACGGAGGTTGCAGTTATCTCTCTCTCTCTCTCTCTCTCTCAGACTTTTACTCGTACTCTACTTGCTTGAAGAACAAAATTAACGAAATGAACTGCACACATTATTGTGGATGGATATAAACCAATGAGCAAGTAAAATTGTATATACGTGAGAGTGAGAGTGAGAGAGTGAGAGAGTGAGAGAGAGAGAGAGAGAGAGAGAGAGAGAGAGAGGAGAAAATATTTATAGAGAGGTTTGTATATTTGGTGAAAAGAAAGAAGAAGAAAGAAGTATGTTTAAGAGACCATATTTTACAAAAGAGAAAAAAAATAGTGAGAGAAAGAGGTACCTCGTTTGTTGCGTTTTTATACCGATTAAGGAATATTAAAGCATTTCAATGTATACATTTGTAATGTTTTTATGATTATAAAAGTTTTAATATTTCATGATTTCTGCCTAAATTTCTAAGCAAATAATAATTATTAGAATGATTATAAATACATTGCATTTACCTCTTGTAGAAATTTTTGTAAATATTACGAGATTAAATTAAACAAATATAAACAAATAATTTTATACTCCGAGGTATACTTCGAGTCGAGTAAATATTTATAATTATTTAAGTGTAGATGTTTCACACGGAGATGAATTTTTAAATTTCACTTCACTACTTTACGTGTTAAATAATTGCTTGAATGTGAAATAAATTAAAAACGAACTTCAACATTTTTCTATGTTTATGAACTTTTGTTAATTAAACTGCTGGATATCAAGAGCTTTTTTAATCAGTAAAACGTTCAAATCAATTTGAAATTACTTTTATTCAACGTTGCTTTACTTATAAACATTCAATTGCTTATAATTTTTGAAAATATTAACAATTCCGTCTACTCAGCTTACAATTGAATAAAAACTGAATAAAAAATACGTTAGTCTACTAATGTGAACAATTTATAAAAAAAGAAATAATTGTAAAAGTATCGAATGTATATGATGAAAAGCTAATTTTTATAAATTTTTTCGTACCCGATAATGTTAATAAAACTGTAACACGTGACCGAGAGTAATTTTTGTAAATGCGCATATTATATTTTCAGTATAGTTTACTTTGATTCTCAGTATCGTGAAATATCCAGCGAGTCTCGACATTTTTTAAGAAGAATTTTTTACAAACAAAAATACAAGAAAATTCATAAGCCAAAGACATTTTGAAATAATATTCGTACGACTAAAAATTATCGAGCCACGTTTGTCATTCCAGCAAAATCAATTGAATGCTTAAAAAGTATTATAATCTATACCAATAACGATATATAATCGTATGTATTTTATGGAAAATAATTGCACGACGACAATTCCAATGTCAAAATAGCTAAAGCGATATTATAATTGTAGTACGGGCATCGCGCTTTCATTGCGAATTTGTAAAATAATTATAAAAAATGTAGATAAAAGTTTGCTCAAGTATGTAAAGTCGGTGAATGGCGAGCGCGGCAGATGTACAATTACGCTTAAAAATTCACACTTACAAAATGTATTTGCGATACAAGACTATAATTTTCATTTTAATGTCCGGCCTTACGGTAAGAATAAAAATAATCGAGTTGCCGTAGCGGTAGAGAAGCAGGTATACGGGTTCGTCAAAGTATAAATAATTACAGTAGTGGTGCGCGAGCGATACGCAGCTCAATGTTACACATGACGGGCAGTCGAAAATCCGAGGGGGAGTAAAATAGATAGGAGAGAAAGAGAGAGAGAGAGAGAGAGAGAGAGAGAGAGAGAGACCAAAGGGAAGAAGCACACGTTGAGAGCTGTGATTGCCGGTTTAATTACGTGTGAAATGAAGTCGTATGGAACTCTACCCGCTCCAACTCCCCGCAACTCCACGTGCAATGTTCCCTTGGAGGAGTAAAAATTGGCCAAAGACAGCGATGGAGAAAACGAGTCTGAGTCTGGCCCGACATATTGTTGTTTACGGCGTATCACCGTTTTGACCATATTTACCGGTTGACCTTCACCCACTCTGATGTGCCCGAAATGTCTTTCGTGGTCCGTGTCACCGTCGAGACTCGGGAAGCTTGTCGCGTGTGTGTCGGTTCGGCCGCCGGCAATGGGCACGAGGTTTTCTGCCGTGAAAGTACGCGACGTCGCATCCTGGCCACGAGCACTTTCGCACCGTAAATCCTCGTGCGAACGACTGCCGGACGTAGCGTTGGGGTGCGTCGCGTTTATTAATCATGTGGGAGGCAATGGAGGTAGTCAGTTGGTGAGGTTATGTGCGTTACGTTTAGGCATGGACGGAGGAGGCATGTAATGGTGGTTGGTCGGGTCGTTTAAGAACATGACAAATTCAGCTGCTTACCGCTTGTTGCCGATGATGCAAATTTTTCCCTCGTTTCATTGTGTTGATTAGGATTGTAGGGAGTGCAGGTGCATAAGTGGCCGAGGCGATAACGAGGGGAGAGAAGATTCGGCCCGTCTTTATTACAAATGCCAATTGTGTTGAAAGGGAAAGCGAGATTCGTGTCAGAAATGTAAAAGTATCTCTGCAGCGACATTAATTCCTTAGGGGCTGTCTCTCACTACTCGAGCGCGCGCGCACATACACACACACTCTCTCTCTCTCTCTCTCTCTCTCTCTCTCTCTCTCTGTCTCTGTCTCTGTCTCTGTCTCTGTCTATACGAAGTGGATATAGAATTTATGAAGTCTATTAAATGACACGAGCCTTTGTCCCGCGCTTGAGACTTCCAATGGTTTTGATGATACTTCTTCATGCCTGATATTCGATACTTATTTTTTGATACTTAATTCTTGATTCTTAATGCGAATGCGTGACTAATAAAATATCTATCCTTTTCAAGTAAGTAATATGTGTTGCAAGCAATTTTCAGATGTTAAGGTGAATTAACATACAGACATGTATATTCATTATGATTTATAGTCTATCTCTATGCGTGTAAAATATCTTGACTCGGTGAGTATAACTCTAATACTTTCTAATGTACTAGAGTTTTATACTATGAATGGACTGCTACTTATTTTCTTTAGATGCTAATGGGAATAATTTACTCTATTATAGCTTAGTATGCTTTATGTTGGGATGTATATAATAAGTAAAATTGGTTGCAGCAGACAGTCACCAAAGTAATACTTGAAAGTTAAAGTTAATTTAAGATATGCTACAGCGAAATTAAATTATTTTTATATTATAAAAATATGTTTCAGCACTTAATAGTTTGCTATTAAACTATGAGTTGTAAGTGTTGGCTGTAAAGTTTGATCCATTCAATTACATATATGAAAAATATAGCTACAATGTTGTTTATCTTTAAAGCATTCTTGATTTATCTAATATTTTACATTATACTTTTGTTTTACGAGAATTGATATTTATGGAGAGAAAAACTAAATACGAAATACCTTTTGTGTTTTGAAAACGCTGTAATATTATCGTTTAAACAACTTGTTGACAATTTATATTAATTATTTATATTATTATATATGTGTATATATATATATATATATATATTTTTTTTTACATAAAATTTTCATTCTTCACATATATATTGTAATTTATGTTTTGTAGATGTTTTATATATAAATTCTCTTGTAAGGTATTAATTTAAACTAATAAGTTCATATTTAATTTTTTAAAATTCATATAAATATTTTCAAACAAAAATTCCGTAAAAAAATTCTGTAGAATGTGCAAATTAAATAATAATAACAATAATAATAATAATAATAATAATAATAATAATAATAATAATAATAATAATAATGAAATTTTAACTTGTATACGTACAGTTTTTAAATATATTATATTTATAAAATTTCCAAGTTACGAGTATTATTGATTATATTATTGATAATACAATAATACCATAATACTATTAACTTAAAAGTACTTGGATAATATTTCAACATTGAAAATAAACAATTAAATAAAAAATATTATTTTCTTGGGGCCCAAGGGTATGATAAATTTTATTCTCTAAATTAGGTGCTTTAATATAAATTGAAATGAAAAGTTCATATTCTCTATTATATCACTTCTGCTGATTATATTAGTAATTTATGACAATGTTCTAATAAAAAGATGCCTAAGGCTATACGTAATACTAGCAGAGTAATATATGTACACTATATTTAATTTACAACTTTGCTCAAATATTTTTTTATAAATTATATAAAAAATAAAAAAAAAAAAAAATTAGAAAAGAAAAGTATTAACAATTAAAATTTTTAGAATTATTTCTTCGATATTATAATCCATACTTTCTCCATACATTTTGAGGACAAAAAACTACTTATACTACTTATTATTAAAGTATTTTAATAAATTAGACAGATATTTCAATAACACTACTTACTTCATTCTATTGAATAAAATTAATATTTTTAGATTGTTTCCATAAAACTTCTTTGATCGTTTAAATATTCGGGTAATAATTTTTTTTTTAATTTTGATTTATTGTTGTTCTTACAATTCTAAATAATATTATATTATTGTTTAATCTATAATTATATTAATAGTTTTCACAGTCAATATTTTGTTTTTGAATTTTTAAATGCAAATAATACATAATCTACATTGAAGTACAATTAAAAATGACTATATTTTTTATATTTTCTATATTTTCTTTGTACAAACAATTAATTTATGAATATATATATATATATATATATATATATATATATTTATTTATTATATTGTTATATATATTATAAATATATATTATTTATATATATTTATATATATTTATATATATATATATATATATAAATATAAATATATATATATATATATATATATACGCTTATTAAAAATCTAAGTAATTTTTTTATTTTTATTAAAAATTAACGAAATACAAATTTTTTATGAATTACTTTATTTCAGTTATCCGTCCTCATTTTTTTTTTCTTATTAAACATTGAGTGTAAAGTAAGGTGGTTCACATATGCTTTAAAATACTTATTTTACTGTAGTATCCTTGCCGCGACTTATTTATGCTTTTTTTTTCTTTTTTATCCATTGTACGTCATGGTTAATTTAAGAATGTAATTAAACTTTTTTTCATTTTGTAAATATTTAATTTTTGGTATTTATTAAATAATATTAATAGAATAATATATACTAGCGATATTGATATTAATAATTATATTAGTGTAGAGATTGGTAATACGAATGTATTACTATAATCAACTTGTCTTGCATGCAGAGAAAGCAAATATTTTTATAATAATAATACCGTAGCAATTTTTTAAGTCTATTAACAAAATTGAGTAACTAGAGACGCTTGTGGCAGCATTGGTATATTCTGATTTATATTCATATTTATATTTAATATTTATTTGAATTAACTCAACGTAGGGAATGTTTGAAGAAACGTTTCACTTTATGTATCTTTATCCACAAATTCACTACAATGATTTATACGACATACCAAACTATGAATGACAATTAAAATAATAAAATTAATTAATCTATTTAGTTGACAATCAACGGAAGTCATAGTTCTTATGCAATATAAAATATGATATTCAAAGGCGCCGATTACAATATATATTATTTAAAATTAAATGTAGTGTAGGCGAGTCCCAAAAGAATCGATTCAATGTATATATTTGATAAATGTTGTGGCGTTCCTCCGTATTTCATAAACGAACAGTAGAGCACCCATAAGTATGATTTGTAGATTTACTTTTTTTTCAGTAATATACGTATAATAGATAGAACGGGAAATTTCACGGTTATAAATGGCAATTGAATGCAGCCACAATTGATAAATATGGCGGAAATTTTTTAATAAATGAAGGCAATATCAAAATAATCATACTTTAAACGAATGATGTGCAATTTAAACTTTAACATTATAAGTGGCAAAAAGTACTGACCTCCACAACTCATTGATCGATTAGATTTAAAATAGATGACTACAGCAAATTTTTTATATTTATCTGGTGCAATTTGATTAATAAGTCTCTATAAATATCGAAGCCACGCGTTATTGCAACAGACCAGCAATGGCAAGCGTATACTAAGTACTAAATTAACACGCTTGATGTTTAATATGGCAGGTTTTACAAATCCGAGCTATGCCAAGTTCTCGAGCACACGTTCTTCGATATTCGCAAAGTAGGAGAAAGAGACTCTATCGAATGAAATGCCTAATTGCGGTAGGCTATTTAGCTCATTCCAAGGATAATCATACAATGTACAGTCATAATACATAATTATTGCATGCTTTTAACGATATAGGCTGTTTGACATTTAATTAAATTGACCGAAGTCCATTTAAAGTATAGTAAAGTGAGAGAGGCTATCTTGATTAGATTGAAACTGATACATCTTCATAGGTTAGTCAATACAAAAAAAGCTTCGTATCATCCGCATTAATAAGAGTCTTGATGAACTTGAGACAATGAGGAAGATCATTAATACAGGCTAAAAGGAAAATAAGCGCAAGACGAGAACTCTGATCTTCTCTAGATGACATGTACATAAATTTAGAACAACATGTGGGAATTTCATTTTTATTGCTCTTTGTTCGACAAGTATAATCCAAGTCAAGTCCTACATGTATAACGAACGTATAACGTATGCACAAATTTCATGCTTGAAGTAAAAGGGATTATGACGTACTGTATTGAAGAACATCATATTACTGAAATCTAGTAGACGATATTGATCATTTAACATTATTTAGTAGATGTAAAATTATTATTGTTAAACAATCCAA
This sequence comes from Ceratosolen solmsi marchali, assembly GCF_000503995.2. Lineage (NCBI taxonomy): Eukaryota > Metazoa > Arthropoda > Insecta > Hymenoptera > Agaonidae > Ceratosolen > Ceratosolen solmsi. The sequence continues at coordinate 78,315 of NW_011948428.1, forward strand.
GATTTAGTATATGAAATATATATGTGCACGATATGATCGTGCCATTTATATTTATTGGCTATTGTTATAAGCTAAACATTAATAATTTCATAGACTAAAAAAAAATTCATATACGTTAATAAAGTACTTATGTATGCACGCATGTAATTTGGCAATTAAAAAATAATTTATAAATAAAATTGAGGAGATTTCTGAGTAGAAAAAAATGATATAAATGCTCGATTGTAAGAATGTAAGAAGTGAATTGTTTTCAGGGAGAAAAAAAAATGATATATTAAACTACGATTTTAAGTAATTAACGGAAGGTAAATTTTAATTAAAAAAGTTAATCGTCTTTTGTTTAATTATAGAATTAATTACAAAATTCTGATAAAAATAAAGGGAATAAAATTGATATTACGAATGGCTATTATGTATTTATAAAATATAACTGCAGTCATCATAAAATTAAACATTTCTATATCGTCTATTATATAAATTTTTAGCATTTAATTGAGAAAACACTAACAAGAATATCGATGTGAACGTAATTAAATTTAACAGCAAAAAATTTAAGTTTAAGTTTATATTGAATAACGATTAAAAAGGCAGAAATTTATAAGAAAAACATTGGAAAGCTCGAACTAGAGTAAATTCAACGAGTTTGTTATGTCACTATCGTATTTATACACATAATATTAATTTCCAAGCCGAAGCATTTCTAAATCCAACAGTTGTGTGTGTGTGTGTGTGTGTGTGTGTGTGTGTGTGCGCGCGCGCGCGCGCGCGCGCGTATGCGTGTGAATTGTCGTAAAACAATATCAATAAGTATTGTTATTTATACCTCTGATTTATTATACTAAATTAAATTGCATTATCTCTTTAACGAAATAGATGTGGTGTATTTTTGTCAAAAACGATAATTTTATATTTATGATAATCACGATTTTTGTATTTTCACGGAATTACTGTTAGCTAAAAAATAATTGTACATCGTAAAATTGTTGATACATTGTTTAACATTTCCTATAACATTCATATTAACGTAAATGTTATATCCATATGTTACCACATAAAATATATTTTCATATTTAAAAATTTTCTTTTAAATATTCAAATATTTGCATTAAATGATGAACGGTAAACATGCGTTTACGTATTTACATATACTTTAGTAATACGGCGGCTATACATACAAAACTTAAAAGTCCGTGCAATTGCTTTCCACTTTAGTTGATAGTGCTATCAACTCTCAGACTCGGAATCATGAAAAGGTATTTGGCATAATTATCGTATATTCAACATTTTTGATCTGAAATACACGAACAAAATCGCAAACTGACAGCCAATAATTAACCAAAAAGGAAAAAAAGAGAGAGAAAAAAAAAGAGAGAAAAAAAAGAGAAAAAAAAAGAAAAGAAAATTATATATAATTAATAAATAATCAAGTGGAGATATTTCTTATGATAAAAAAGATTTCGATAGATAATAGGGAATTAAATTAACATGATAAATCGTCTAATTCTTTTACAAAATGATTATATCTACGTAAAGGTTGTAAATAATATGTAATGTTATGTAATATGATAATAGAATTACACACGATAATACCAATGTTACAGAATTTGTAAGAATGTTTGTAGCATTCGTTGTATTTAAGAAATGCATCGTTTATGAATTTTGTATTAACAACACGTAAGAGCTTTTTAAACATTTTGAGTTGGTGTTTTAAATTCGAAGGAATCTCGGAATGCAACTCGTATACATATAATTGTTATTATTAATGTAAATTACATCTTAATTAGTCAATGTCTATCAGAATCAATACGATTTTATAATTCATTCATTTAAGAATTTATTTAGTTGATTAAGGATATTAACGCGTTGCGTACTCTAATTATATGAAAATAATTAAATTTAGAATTTTTACATCAATGTATTATGCAATATCGTGTAAGTTGTGAATTATTGCATCTCTCCATTATTATGAAAGACTTATAATACTTGTATTATTTTGTTACAACAAAGTACTAACAAAAACATATACGATGTCAGGTAATTTATCAAAATATACTAATAAAAACTGCACTTTAATTTCTGCTATACTTTTTTATTGTGTATTAAATGAAGTTTATGAAAATAGCTTTAAACAATCGCTATTGTATGCATGAGCACAGACTCATAAACACAAATAACTGTGTTTAAAAAAAAAAAAAAAAAAAAAAGAGTACAACGTCCACGATGTTATTCATGAGGAATAATGAAAGGCAAAGTTTTCAAACAGACGGCGATTTAGTTGATTTTCGAAAGCTTGAAAGATCGTCAAATTCTACTGTATATATAATTTTTCTAAAAATTTGCTTGCCATTAATTAATTACATTAAAATATACGAATTCCAATGTAAAGAATATACTGACACAATATGATTTATAAGGGTCCTCTTTTACTGGCGTAACGACATTTTTTTTCTTCTTTTTTTTCTTTTCTTTTTTTTTTTTTTTTTTTTTTTTTTTTTTTTTTTTTTTTTTTGAATAATATATGATCTTATATCAATAATATACATTTCTGTTTAAAATCACTTTTATCTTGATGTAGACTATAGTGACTATTTGATGTTACCATGTAAATCATGTAGTTTTCGACACGAGCATTTCTCTCTGCCTTCACTTGTATTCCAAAAATAATTTGAATCTTACGTTATTGCCACAATATTTATTATACTTGTAACAAAAAAAAAAAAGAAAAAAAGAAAGTAAATTGTAAAATAGTATGGAGAGAAATTTCAATACAATTTCTATAGAGTTTTATTTTTACTTAAATAGCAAAATAAATTATGTAATCGATTGATTTTACAAATGCAAGAAACAGAGAAAAGTAAATGAAAGAAGCAAGTAAATGGTTACATCATATGTAGGTGAGAAAAATCAGCTTCTATGCACATATTAATTTGTGTGTAACATAATTAGTAAATCGATTATTGTATTTTTAATAGTTTATAAATATTTATAATATTTAATTAATAACCGTAAGCTATAATAGTTTGCTTTGATCTTATTGAATATATTTGGAGGCATTAAATGTATATAAAATATGTAATGATTTTATTAAAAGTTCCAATAAATTCAATCCCCTAATTAAATAATAAATCGATATTTATTTTAAAATCTAGAATTATTATTGAACAAAATTAGAAACAAAATTTATTTTTGAATTTTTAACGATTTAGAAGAAGAAAATCGATGCTACTATTGAGATCAGATACGTTACGTATGACGTATCCGTCGGAAGAACGACCGGATTCATTTTTCAATAGGTTTGCAAAATTTATTCATTTTCAAATTATGACGTATTTTTATAAATAATGTGGTAATAAAGGATGAATTTGAGATAACATTTTATATTTTTTAATATTTAAAAGCTGCGACGTAAGATTTATGCGTTTTTTTTTTGTTTTGTTTTGTTTTGTTTTATGAAAACAATTAAATACAGAATTGAATTTACAAGAAAGTAGATTTGCGAACTCTGAATAATGAATTCATTAGCATGAAACAAACTAAATTAAATATTACACTTTTATTCAAATAAGTTGTTTGTAAGTTAAAGTTTATTTCTCTTCAATTATTATTACAGTTACACGAAGAAACGTTTATAGACTATACTATCGCGAAATGTAGCAGCTTATTTCGTATTAACATATATTACGTGCATATATTTTATAAATAAATATATATTTCACTGGAAGCTTTAAGCTTTATTGCTCTATGAGTATTTTATTTACCAGTATAGAATAAATTACTTTTTAAGGAATTAAAATTCCTTATCCAAACCCATATACTCTTATATTTGTAATTTATGTTTCGAGTTAAAATTCATCAATTTATGTTCCCAATTATTATTAACTTTGCGTTATAGTTTAGTATAGATTTTTCCTAAATCTGGTTTAATTATATAAACTATTTTTTATTTTTTTTTATTTTAATGCATAAATAGCATTATTTATCTAAAACTAAATAGTTTTAGAAAATTATAAAATCATAATTTTAGGATAATTGAATAGAATAATTGAATAGTTTTAACTACCATCTTTCTCCTTTTAATTTATAAGTCGATGAAATATGTGCATAAAAATTTTATCTAATAAATATACGAAACAATAACAATTATAGTTTACTACTTTTAATAGCTACATCCGATATTTCAATTAAATATACATGTGTGTCTGTGTGTGTGTGTGCGTGTGCGTGTGTGTGCGTGTGTGCGTGTGTGTGTGTGCGCGTGTGCGCGCGCGTGTATATATATATATATATATATATATATATTTATTTATATGTATATATACATATATTACTAGCAAGCAAAAGAATTACTAAATAAATTACATTGACTGAATAATGAAGTCATATTACTTATAAATTCGAACCAGTGTATTACTATTTTAAAATGAAACGAATAATATGCACTGTAATTGTAAGATCAACTCCGTCTTAAAAATTGAAAATTTTTTAATATGATGGAAGTTCGAACTAAAATCTTAACGGCGTACGTGCATTCGAAGTCAAAGGAACGAAGAAAACAAATAAAAAAAGCAAAAAAGAAAAAATGAGAGTCTATGCACATGCGTTTTGCCTTCATTACGACCGACGGACCTCCTAGAAAGCGGGTGTATATGATTGCGCTTCTTTCCTCTCTCTCTCTCTCTCTCTCTCTCTCTCTCTCTCTCTCTTGCTCTTGCTCTTGCTCTTCGTTCGTCGCTCTTTCCATCTTCGGTGTCGCCGCGGGTCAGGAGATTATATTCGCAACCTCTCCCTCTTCTCGCTTGCATTGCAGTCCTTTGCCTTCTCTCTGCCTCTCCTACCTTCGTTCCTCCTTTTCTCTCCCCCTCGCCAATCCCGATTATTTGCCGCAGCCGTGCGATAATAAATTGTGCGGACGCCGCAGTTCCCCTGTTGCTCACCGGAGCGCTTCAGTTATGCCTTAGTGTCGCCCGTTTACTATCCTTTGCCTCCTTGCGACAGTGAGAAATTCGTTAACTGTCGAATTAACTGAATGCATGTTAATTAGCTGTGCAAATAGTCAAGGCACTTGTTATCTTATTTGAATCGTTATAAATTTGTTATTTATGAGTGACCGTGGGATGCTTATACTTGGAGTACCAATAATATTCCGAAGATACAGTGTTGCTTGGACACTTATTTGAATTCTTTTAGGATATATATTACGTGAGATTTGACTTTTGTAATGGAGCGAGAACTTTTAGGGATTAATTATTTGGCTTCGCTGAATCCTTACATTGATCATTTTCTTAGAGCACTGGATATAAGAAATAGATTTTCTTAATAATTATTACAAAAGGTTATTTTATTATTATTCAGCTGTATTATATTGTCGAGATGTCGATTCAATTGTAGATAAATGTACTTTTGAATAATCGAGCCGATGATGAACGAATATAATTAATTTTTCGTATGGTGGCTTACTGAATTCACCAAGTTTTTGGATCTTTCGAATGTTTATGACGTAAGGCTCGAAGGACAAGCAAATATATAGTTAATAATAGATAGACGTTAATAATTGACACTTATTGATATTGCTGCAAATTGAAATTACATAGGTTTAGTCATGTGGTGAAAAGTGATCATCGATCAAAGTCGATATGAACGCGATCAACTTTTTTGCTTTCTTTCTTTCTTTCTCTCTTTCTTTCTCTCTTTCTTTCTCTCTTGTATTTACTTTTATTTATTTATTTATTTATTTATTCATTTATTTTCTTTATTTTTTTCTTTATCTTATTATTTATTATTATTATTATTATTTTCTTCTTTTTTATTTTTTATGAGATTCTACGATAATAATGGACTTTAATTATTCGATGTTTAATGTTTGGCAGTAGATGAATCGATATCACACGTATCACGCGATGGTATTATTTTAAAAATTCAGCTAATCTGCTGAACAAATCTGTCATTTACCGGCGGCTCAATGTAATACGGTTATTAATGATATTTTCCGGGTTTCTTCCTGGATTCCTTGAGCACTTAGCGCTTGGCATCAGACCAACACATATCGCAATAAATGCTTCTCTACTCGCCGTCCATACAATGCAGTCTGCAATTAAAACGTTGTCGAGCTATTTTAACGTAAAAGAGCAGGCTATTTGTCATGTCGCTATGATATT
>NW_011948428.1:84479-96186 GCF_000503995.2 Ceratosolen solmsi marchali
GAAATAATAATTGCGTCATCGTAATGTCACGATAGTGCATCGGCAACGTCATTGTCACGATTCGGGGCGCGCTCTTTTATCGTTGAGAATTCCGCGCCACAGCAGAGCTGTCAATTTCGTTCTGAAGATGCTTTGTCAGTTTTCTGCAGAAAGGCCAATGCGAGCGGCTCGCGATCAATGCGACGGATAAGTGGCTTACCTTCGAATGCGTATTCGAAAAATTTTATTGCACAGAACAAAACCGTCGACTCATGGTCGCCGAGCGCCGCATCCGTTTTGGACTTGGAGGAATTTCCATAAAAAGAAAGCCAGGCATTATCATTCGAACCCCGGCCGCTCATTCGAAAATACCACCTATCATTGTATTCCGCGTGTCAGGCTTGTCAGACTCGTGACGCTCAATTCGGGAATGGAGCAGAAACAGACCCCTGCCTTTGCAATCGCGACCTTGCCTCCCCTGGCTGAGCAAAAGATTCTAGTGAAAAGTTGGTTAAGGTTAATTTTGGTATAATTAATGGCCGTAAGAATGTTTTGCAGCGGTTTAAGGGGGGGGGGGGATAACGCTGTGACGCTGGCAGTGCCAAGTCAGGCGGGGCATCGGGTATCGGCAATCCGAGCGCAACGCCATTTGACAACACGATCCTAAGGGTCTCCATTATTGGGACAGCGAAGAGCGCCTCTGCTCGACTTGGAATACCGGCGATTAAAAACGGGGGAGGCCAGGAGGGAGCATCGCGTAACAGGCGGCAGCCCGCCAGGGCCACAGATTGTATTAATGTAAAGATTATTAACGATGCGATAAATATTGGTTTCACTGCGTCTGTTTACTTTTTCGATATTGTTAACAATTTCGGAGAGCCGATAAATCACTCGATTCCGAGGCATATATGTATATAGATATTTATTTTTAAAAACACGAATGAAAAGCGGACCCTTTGGAAATAAAACGAAACGTTTGCATTATCGCTGGACGTAGTGGTGCAATTTGTTCCTCAAATTTATTTGATCAATCCGACCCTTTTTCTCCGAGCCGCAATATCTTTTCCATTACTTACGCGCGAGCTTAAACAAAAATTGACTAGCGGGAGGTTTAAGTAATTATAAATTAGCGCCCAATGTTATTTGTGTAACCTTAGAAATAAAGTATAAGGCGCCTTCCTCTACTAATACTCACATTTTATTTGCTCGATAATATTAAGCAACATAGTGATTTAAAAAAATACGCCACACAAAGTCCGAAATTTTATTTACAATGACAACATTTTTACACTATAATCTAGTTAGCGGTCGACGCTAATACCCAGTTGATATAATAATCGCACGATGGATAACTTAACGGGGAAAAAAGTAAAAGGAGATTTTCACGAGAGAACGACAACCAGATAACAAGGTAACATCGGACCCCAAAACCAAACAGGAGTGCCTGAGATTACTGAAAGATCAACTCGAATAATTAAAAGACGATCTACAGGCCGAACGTCAAGAGATACAACATCGTAGGAACTTTTTGATTCGACAACATCGAGGACCGATAATAGCCCAGCAAATAGCCGAAATAGTTGTATGAATTGCCGATACGTTGAGATTGTTAATTTTATGTATATCTATATCTATCTATATATATATATATATATATATATAACATAGTGGAATTTCAATTCAATAGTATTATATAATTGTTGTTGTTGTTGTTGTTGTTTTTTTGTATCGTAACAAATTATTCTTTATGTTTTTTTTTTTTTTTTTTTTTTTTTAAAAAAAAACATTGATAGAAACGTATACCAGCATCCCACTAATTATTATATGTAAGGACAAACTGATCATGGAAAAGAAGAGATCAAAAGTATTTTTTGAAAAAAAAAAAAAAAAAAAAAAAAAGGACATTGTTATAAAATCTATTGGACAAAATAAATAATTTATTGTCAGAGTTATATGGACGTATGGTAATTCGATGAATAATATCAAATATATACTCTTCAAGTAGAAGATTAGATCGGGCAATTAAATAAAAGAACCTTAATTTAATGCATTTAGAATCTGAATTTTAAATAGACATCCGTATAGTAGAAATGCAATAAAATTAAACATTTATTTGAATAATACATTATGAAAAGAAAAGGGCTTAAGAATAACCAACAAGTTTTACGCAAGTTATAAAAGTATCTTATAGTCAGTTCAGAAAATTTTGTGTCCAGGCGTGGACGATAAAAATTTAATGAAATTGTGTAAATTTCTGCTTTTTGAATATTGTATTCGATACAAAAATAGCAAATTATGCAATGAAAATTGAGACGTAATTATACAAATTTATCGAAGATTTTTCAATTTTTTGTATTCTTTATAGCCTAGTTCTCTTCTAATCGATCATTTTAGGTCTTAAACTATTTCCTTCCTATCAAAGTATAATTCGAATAAATTGAACGATTAACGTTTTAATTGCTTAATTTATTAAAAAGTCGTATTTTAAATTAATAAAACAAAAATTTTTTTTAAATTCACGTTTACACCCACACGCATACACAACGCGCACACATTCGTAATTCATTTCGTTGTCCGCTAAAAGTGTTTGCCTGTTTTTAAAAAATGTTCACCATCATCATTTATCTAAAGTAGTTTTCCCCCTATGCTACCATCGTTTTATCTTTGATTTATTTCAATTTATTCATTTACCACGATAATTGTTAGTCTTCTTATTTTATTTTTTAATATTGATAAGAAAAAATAAGAAATTCATAACATTTATATATATATATATATATATATATATATATATATATGCATGTATGTATGTATGTATGTATATATAATTTATTTTATTTTTCAATTACCGATCAAAGAATTAATTTTAATTAATGTTATCATTAATTTAAATTCATATTAATTATTATAATGTTATTCTAATATTATGGATGTAAAAGAAGAAAAATAAGAACAGCTTCATCAATGATTTCTTACTCTTGTAATATGTTTATGATATGAAAAATAGAGCTCAATTGGTGAATAAACATTTTCAAATATCTTCAAAAATAAAATTTTTTATTAATATATATTATAGATGGATTAGCGATGGTTCATCCATTTACAATACAGTTTTTTTGTAATGGTTTGACATCGTGTTAAAATTACATGAATTGCAATTTTAAAAGCGAATGCTTCGGACATCGAGCTTTATGAGAATAAATTTTATAATCGCATTAAGATGAAAGGTAATATGAATAATTTTAGAAAATGATAATTACAATTTTTTCAATAAAATATTATAAGTTTTGTAAGTTATTAAATTGGGCGAAAAGTTTGGTCAGTTATTGTGAAATATGAATTTTGGAAAATCAAGCTGAATTTGCTATCGGTTTAATAAACAAACGTAAATATAATAATCAATAAAATGATAATATGATAACATTTTTTAATATTATTATTGATATATCAATATTATTTATTATATTATTCCTTTTAATATTATTGCTAATGCCAGACATAAATTGATATTAATTTGTATGATAAAACGCTTGTAAAATCATTTGCATTCGAGAGGATGTGAGAGATATTTAGGTGAAATTTTGATATTTTTACTTTTTTTTTTTTTTTGTGCAAAAACGGCTTCAATGACTTCTATAAAGCTTGATTGTTTAATATTACACGTATTAATTTGTATAAATCTGCGAAAATTTATGTGATCGATGTTGAAATATTAATTATACATACGTAATATTAAACCAACAACCATAACTATTTAATAAATTTATAAATTGAGACTTTTAAAAATATATTTTTTGTTTTATTTTAATTTAAAGTGTAGTTGAGAGTTGCAATGGACATTAATAAAATATCAATTATACGTAGGAAAATTCGCCATATCACATTAAAAGCATAGATTGATTGAGTTGCGATTTGAACTATCATAAGATTATATATTTTAATTTGTATTTCTTAAAAGACGTATGATAAATAATTCGTTATATTAATGTTAAGCAATAAATTTTTGAAATTGGTAACGTGTAAATGTGGTTTAACGAATGTTTGTCAAATATTTTTATATTTCAAAAGCGAGTGTCAAAAGAGATTAATCGTCTTATTTGCTTTTAATGAAAAATTTTGATAATTAGACCTTAGGCATTTTCAATCAATTCCATTCCTTGATTTTACTAAAATAATTTACAATCCACGAACACGTAGCTGTTTCATAAAATGTATCGACACAATAGAGCGAAGCGTCTGAATCGTAAAATTTCAATGATCTTATATTGCTTAATAAACGAATAACTGTGTGCAAAAAATCAATATGTAATAACAATAAGTATCACAAAAATGAACGGATAAGAGAGAAGGAAAGACGAAGTTGATGAATAAAGAAGATGATAGATTTACTCCATTAATTAAAGGTCAAACTTGACGAAAAGTCTTTAATCCTTCCATGGGCAGACCTATTATTTAAAGCGGACATTAAGATTTTTATTGAAATGTGATAACAATTTTTTTATTCCAGTCTGCGCACTTAAAGAGCAATCTGTCGGAATTCTTACGCGAGCAATACAAAAGTCATAATAATAAGGCTTATTTTCAAGCGTAGAGGAGCGTCTGTATGCTCGTGTCTCTTGGTTTCCGAGTGTGTGAATGCGTGACAGAGTACGTTTCATGCAAAATGGAAAAGAGAATAATGAAGCAGCGTGTTTTATGATGTAGTTGGGTAGTTGTCAGAGCGAATAATCGAGGAGGACAGGACACATCGAAAGGATGAATGGTAAAATGATTGGAACGATTCCTGGGGAAAATCATTGGAAGCGGGCGGTCGAGGAAAGGCGCGCAAAGGCATTGTTCGCGTGGTCAGCCGGGTGATTCACCTCCGGGGGTCCGCCTCCTCGAAGAAGAGTACCGGCCTGCTTCCACATGAGAAGTCCTTCGGTCGGAAGAAATCGCTGGTCCCCCGTGAGCGTCGCCGTTACCTTCGACCTCCGGGATGTTGTTGACGCGCGCGCGCGCGCGTGTGTGTGTGTGTGTGTGGGGGACCGCGTCGAAGCCAGGGACGAACGTCGGGAGCGGGCGACGCGCCTCGGCCACTCGTAAGGACTCTCGCCTCGTGTGCGCATGTGTGCACACGAAGATTGATTTATTTGCCTGCGGTACCTCATCTCGCCACCCCGTGCCCCGGCGAGTCCGTCGGTCGGAGCGGCGCGTCGCCGAGGCCCTCGAGAAAATTGCACGTGGAAGCCCCGGCGTGCCGGCCGTAGTAACGAGAGCCCGACTCTTACTTTTTTGACAATTTAATTGTTGATAAAACAATGGCGAGGTGGAGTGGTGGCGAAGGGTCGTGTCGTGTGGAGTTAAAGCGTGAGCCCAGCGAGAGGCGCTTTTATAATAATGTCACGATCTATTTTTGTAGGAAAGCGCGACGTGAGTGGTGGGCGATACGGAAAGTGAAAGTATCTTCGGAGCCGGGGCTGAAGACTGAAGATAAGTTTCAGGTGGTCGGAGAATATAAATTAAATTTTAATCCGAGAGCTTGATATCGAAACCAGTAAGCCGAACAGCGGCGATAAAGATGAGGTTTTAAATACTCTTGAAAACTGTACATTGATAAATTATAATACTTTTTACTACTACTGTTTACTGGAAAGATGAAGTACTGAAACTTTAACCATATCAAGCTTTTAAGATATTTTACAAAGGAGGTGATTCCTTGCTGAAATTTCAGTACCTTCTTATTCGTAAAATTTATGTTGCTCGAATTTTGAGAATGGCGACAGAGTAGGGAGGCTGATGCTTGACTACAGCTTGGCAAATAATTCTACGACCAACCACCAAAAAGACTCGATGTAAATAATAAATTGACGGTAAAAACACGACTAAATAAATAGAGGCAAGAAAGCAATAAAAAAATTGCTTGCTCCATTAGATGCAGCAAAGCAAAGCAATCAACATCATCATCAACTATGCTAAATTTATTTACATATTGTTTTTATCGTAAGAATGATAAAAAGAGGCTGTTGAAGCTACTCGTATAACAGGCTCTCGAACAAAGGTAGAAACAGGCCAGAACTCGACGATGAATGGAGGAAATAAAGTGAATAACGACGTAAAATCCAAAGTAGATAGATGCCGAAATAATAATGATAAATATTAGAAAAATATTACGGCATTAGGAAGGACAGTGTTAGATACTTTCCGTGCCGACGGCCGCTAATAACGTGGATTAAACATTTTTCATATGTTAAGTAACATTAAGACAAATAATGCTCGCGAGAAGTGCACATAGATATAAATTCAATTAGGAAAACTTATCTCCTTGCGTCGCATCTGATACAAGACAAGAATGGTAATTTAAAGTAGATAAAAATGCTTTATTTAGTACGTAAAGAAATTATTTTGATAAACTCTCAGGTGCCATATCTAAGTAAATTGATTAAATAAACATACGAGAGTACTACTAGTTGAAAGTTTTATTTCAATAAAATTATTTAATGAAATATATCAAGAAAACCTTTATGGGAAAAGGTATTAAGAATTTTTTTTAGGAGAAAAAAATAATAATAATAATAATAATAATAAAAAATTGATATATAATATTGCTATTCTTGTAATAACAATTATTATTATTATTATTATTATTATTATTATTATTATAATTATTAAAGGAATGACTCTAATATATAATATTCGAATTCAACTTGTAATTCCTTTTAATAATAATAATAAATTATTAGATATACTTTAATTAAAAGCTGCGTTAGCCATTACAAGCCATAATAATATTTTTATCTATAAAAAAATTTAGAAACAAATTTACAAATTAAATTAAAATATAAGTAAAAATATGCATACTTTTGGAGTAATGAATGAAAATAAAATAAGATAAAGTAATGGATGCTCGTTAATAGTATGGGAATTATCGGAGAGATTACGAAGAAAGGTTAAAACATCAGAAAGTTAAATTATAGAATAAGCCCTTGGCATTTGCTCTCTCAAATTTTGTCAAATAACCGCGATTCTTTTTCTTTCATTTTCTTATAAACTCGGCATTACAATTTCATTCGGTTATGCAAAATTGTTGCGAGGAATCGTATAAGAAGTCGCGATAGTGATATAATTGCCTACATTAAAGCGATCATTTTCACTGCTCTCGACGTAAAAAATTATCTTGCAATTTTATCGTTTAATCTTCATACTTTATCTTCCCGAGGATTTATAATTATTTGTTCATCACTGATTAAAAGAAATTTTTTTCTTCCTTTGTTTTTTGTTTTTTGTTTTTTGTTTGTTTTTCTTCCTTTGTTTTTTGTTTTTTTGTTTGTTTGTTTTTGTTTTTGTTTCATTACGCTTATTATATATCTTAATTGACAAAAATTGCTCTTTAATAATAATTTTAGAAAATGTAGAGCGTACTAATTACGGCGCACATATCGTGATTGTACTTCTCCTCCAAGCGCTTACAACACGAGAGTCTTGTTTGCCAGGCCCTCGTTACTTCATTTGTTGCCAAGAATCTCCTGCCTTGTCAGACTTTGGTTAACATTCTTGATTTTTCTATCTACTAGCAAGATAAAAATAATGTCCATTTGATGAGGAGATAAAAGAAATTTCTGAGAAGTCGGTTGGGCTCGAATGCAGTCGTACAATGCAAAATTAATTTTAGAGAAATTTTACAAGTTTGTGAAACGATAATGGGCCGGAAATAAGTGTATTTGGTTGGTAACGTTGGTAACGTTGGTAACGAATAATATATTGAATCGTAAATGGATTGAATTAAATCCTTTGCCCCGGAAAAATAATATTCTGTAACTAAGATTGAACATTGTAATTAAAATCAAATTATTTCTGTGTAATCGCTTAGAGATAATGTACACGGCTATTTTCAAATCTGTAATTCTGAAATTTAACAACCTAATGGTCACGAACATACTATAAATTAAATTTGTACTGATTTTAATGACTTGAAAGCTTCACGCAATATTAGCAATACTAGAACAAAAATACGAAGAATTATGTGTTTTTTATTTATTATTTTGTTCTTTTCTTTGTTTTTCTTTCTTTGTTTTTCTTTTTTTTTTTTTTTTTTTTCGTTCTTTTTCTATTTTTCTTTTCGAACAAAGTGTAACACAAAATAGCATGGAAGTTAAATCGATAAATTTAAAATATTGTTTTTCTGCCTTAACGCGAAGCCCAAAGCATAAATATATTTTTCTCGAGCATATTTATTTCTTTTCCATTTGATAGTATATTGTTATAGTTGTAGTCTCGTGCTTCAATGGGATTATGGAGAAAATCGAGGAAAAGTGTTATATTTTTTTTTCATGACGATTGAACTATAAAATAATCGCTGCCGTTTATTTTCTAAATCTCAATGGTGAGTTTAATAATGTTTTAGAAAGCATGAATAATAACCAGGGTAATCAACTATCGTATAAAATTCCAAATGGTTTCCTATTACAAAGTATGTAGGAATTTGATCCCTTCGAAGGAAATACAGGAAAAGCAGGGTAGAGCTTGTAAGTAAAATTCTTAGCGACCGCTCAAATCAGATTTCAAATCTTAACTTTAGTCATAGATAATTAGATAGAAGAAAAAAATACGGGTATTAATTAATAATCATTGTAACGATAAAGAATTGATATGGCTTATCTTGGAAATTGTGCTTGTAGACAATCGACTTTATTTCTAAATTTAAAAAAAAAAACTTGTTCAACTATTTGATGATTTTTCTTGTAATGTAATTAATTCGTGTGCGATTAAGGGTAAAATTTTAATGGTATTTTGCGTTAGTACTTTCAAGTAATGTTGAAGGAACCATAATAAAGAATAGAGAGGATATTTATTATATAAGAATGCGAGAATGCCTAGCGTCAATATAAATTATTCCTCATACTTATTTCTAAATCAATAAATTAATAATTATTTATTTGCACCGCGTCAAATTAATATTAATGCTAAATGCTACACAAATTTACATCCTAAGTAATATTATTTTTCAGTCTTGTAAATGATATGATATTTTCGATTTAATATTTAACCTATAATAATATTATCCTCTATTATTATCTAATCAACGTGTGAGCTAATTTTTTTTTCTCCTACAAACAACATCAATGAAACAATTCGATACAAGTTTTCACAATATTCTTAATGGTCGATATGTGATTCTTTAAAGACAGTGAAGCATCATTGTATAAACACAATTGAAAGCTTAAGCTAATATATGCTGAGGAGATTAAAAATGGCGAAACAAAAACATCATTGGGAAAAATTACGAGTGAATGGGTTTTAGAACAATGTGATAATTAAATATAAGTATAAGCTTAGTAATTCATTTGGCCAATATAGTGAATGCATTGCATAAGTATGAAGAAATGTATTTCTTCTTTTCTTTTCGTTTCCTTTTTTTTTTTTTTTTTTTTTTTTTTTTTTTTTTTAAATCAGAAGCTAGTATTATTCCGAATATTTTACTTATTTGTTTGACAAAAAGTTAAAATGCAAAAAGAAAAAAAAGAAAAAAAAATAATAAGCTATTATTTCATCTATTACGTGATATTTATATTATATTGGTAAACGTATACATTAATTTTTTATGATACAATGGTTTACAAAAAAATAATCTACGTCGTTTTATATCAATATGATAATTTACAAGAATTTGCACATAAATTTATTTATAATGAACTTTTTTGGTAAATTGGTGTAACTTTTTATTATAATGTTATGCTTATTTATATTAGATAACACTATCCATAATAATTTGTGCCCTTGGTTTTTTCTTCAATTATCTCTTAAACCATAAAGGTTACATTTGTATCATTGTATTAAAGAGTCTTTATCATCATAATAATATTGCCTGACATTATAATACTAATAACTTATGCATTATACATTGATTATTCACGTTCTTCATATTTTTCTTATTACTATTATTATCATTATTATTATTATTATTATTATTATTATTATTATTATTATTATTATTATTGTTGTTGTTGTTGTTGTTGTTGTTGTTTTTGTTGTTATTGTTATTGTTATTGTTATTATTCACAATCAAATGAGAATAATATATTTTCAATTTCGAGAATGTAGTTACGTGTGCGGCTGTTACTTATATTTTTATTATATTTTTACAGCACTTCGTTCGTGTGCTACACTTGTGTTATCCAATTTACCGTTATTTTCACGTTTTTAAATGTCAAGTTCTAAACTAACTTGGACATTACACGGTAAACTGATATAAATGGAAGGAAAGACATTTCAATTTGTAAGCATTTAATAAAAACTATTAGCTGGATTTAGACGCTGTCAATCATTAAAATTAAATGATTAAATACTACTGACATTTAATCGTAATATTAAATAATATATGCGATTCTAATACTCCAAAATATTTAAATTTATCTTGAGTAGAGGCAATTTCAATTTCAATACGATTACACATTAATTTTTATAACAAAGAAATAAAGTACTTGTGTGTAAAACAAAAAAGTAACTTTTTTCCCACACGTAAGTACATTCCTATATATATATGCAAGGTAGTAAATACTATTTGTCATAATGTCCTTTCAAATTGTTATCAATATACGTTTTATTATAAATAAGCGGTAAAAAAAAAGATGCTTAATTGTAAATGTTTTGTCCTTACTTTTAATTGTTACGAATGTTAATCTAACTTTTTATGAAAAAAAAAAAATAAATAAAGAATTAAATACGTTACTAAAAATCAGTATTTATTATTATTAAGTTACAATTTAACGTTAAATTCGAGTGTTTAACAGTATATAATTATAATGTATAAATTAGATGCTGGAAATCGCTCATAATAATTTTCACTTAAAAAAAAGTGTGATCTTCGCTATTAAAAATTGTCGATATACACGAAAACAGCAATTTATGCCTTAAATAACATATTATTTTCAATTTCATATATTATTTTGTTGATAAATATATTTTGTGTTATAAATATAAAAAAAAAACAAACAAACAAAAAAACAAACAAACAACAAAAAAACACAAAAACAAATCCTTGGCATACTCGGAAGGTGTAAAGATTTCGTCGTTCAAGTCGTCACTTTATACTTTGACTTACACATTTAATTGTAGATATTTAATAAGGAAACGTACGAGTTCATCTTCATTTAAACAGACATTGGACGACACTTGAGAATTAATAAATGCAAAATCACTTATCCCAATTATAGTGACAACATACATAAGTAAATTTGTTAATAATTTTAATAAATGGGCGCTTAAAATTTTTGCAATTTTGGCGAATCAGAGTAAAATCGAGGTAGAATTTAAAAAAAATTATGCATCAGTCATATATGAAAAATGCAGTAATCGTTGTTGAATATAAGACCGGCTGTATTATCTGCCAAAAAGCTTGCAATGTATGTGTAACTCCAAACCAATTATAGAATCGAGGATTAATTTTATATTAAAATAAATGTCTTGAAATTAAAATGAGGATCGTGATGGATGTTGGCACACTGTTATACGTAATTTAGTTTATTTTCGCAGAAAACTAATGTGCATCCTAATAATTGACAACGATTATCGCAATTCGGTCCCATGATTAATGCACTTTCATCGTGCGATCCTGCCGCACGCTATTTTTGTAAGCTGCTCCCATAATTCTTTCACGTTCGCGTTGCACTCTAAACCCCCCCCCTCCTCCTCCTCCTCCTCCTCCTCCACCCTGGTATCAGCCACAAATTTCGCTCGATTTTTCTTCGTC
>NW_011948428.1:96603-98361 GCF_000503995.2 Ceratosolen solmsi marchali
TTGTTGTTGTTGTTGTTGTTGTTGTTTTTGTTGTTATTGTTATTGTTATTGTTATTATTCACAATCAAATGAGAATAATATATTTTCAATTTCGAGAATGTAGTTACGTGTGCGGCTGTTACTTATATTTTTATTATATTTTTACAGCACTTCGTTCGTGTGCTACACTTGTGTTATCCAATTTACCGTTATTTTCACGTTTTTAAATGTCAAGTTCTAAACTAACTTGGACATTACACGGTAAACTGATATAAATGGAAGGAAAGACATTTCAATTTGTAAGCATTTAATAAAAACTATTAGCTGGATTTAGACGCTGTCAATCATTAAAATTAAATGATTAAATACTACTGACATTTAATCGTAATATTAAATAATATATGCGATTCTAATACTCCAAAATATTTAAATTTATCTTGAGTAGAGGCAATTTCAATTTCAATACGATTACACATTAATTTTTATAACAAAGAAATAAAGTACTTGTGTGTAAAACAAAAAAGTAACTTTTTTCCCACACGTAAGTACATTCCTATATATATATATGTATATATATATATGCAAGGTAGTAAATACTATTTGTCATAATGTCCTTTCAAATTGTTATCAATATACGTTTTATTATAAATAAGCGGTAAAAAAAAAGATGCTTAATTGTAAATGTTTTGTCCTTACTTTTAATTGTTACGAATGTTAATCTAACTTTTTATGAAAAAAAAAAAATAAATAAAGAATTAAATACATTATTAAAAATCAGTATTTATTATTATTATTAAGTTACAATTTAACGTTAAATTCGAGTGTTTAAGTATTTATTATTATTAAGTTACAATTTAACGTTAAATTCGAGTGTTTAACAGTATATAATTATAATGTATAAATTAGATGCTGGAAATCGCTCATAATAATTTTCACTTAAAAAAAAGTGTGATCTTCGCTATTAAAAATTGTCGATATACACGAAAACAGCAATTTATGCCTTAAATAACATATTATTTTCAATTTCATATATTATTTTGTTGATAAATATATTTTGTGTTATAAATATAAAAAAAAAACAAACAAACAAAAAAACAAACAAACAACAAAAAAACACAAAAACAAATCCTTGGCATACTCGGAAGGTGTAAAGATTTCGTCGTTCAAGTCGTCACTTTATACTTTGACTTACACATTTAATTGTAGATATTTAATAAGGAAACGTACGAGTTCATCTTCATTTAAACAGACATTGGACGACACTTGAGAATTAATAAATGCAAAATCACTTATCCCAATTATAGTGACAACATACATAAGTAAATTTGTTAATAATTTTAATAAATGGGCGCTTAAAATTTTTGCAATTTTGGCGAATCAGAGTAAAATCGAGGTAGAATTTAAAAAAAATTATGCATCAGTCATATATGAAAAATGCAGTAATCGTTGTTGAATATAAGACCGGCTGTATTATCTGCCAAAAAGCTTGCAATGTATGTGTAACTCCAAACCAATTATAGAATCGAGGATTAATTTTATATTAAAATAAATGTCTTGAAATTAAAATGAGGATCGTGATGGATGTTGGCACACTGTTATACGTAATTTAGTTTATTTTCGCAGAAAACTAATGTGCATCCTAATAATTGACAACGATTATCGCAATTCGGTCCCATGATTAATGCACTTTCATCGTGCGATCCTGCCGCACGCTATTTTTGTAAGCTGCTCCCATAATTCTTTCACGTTCGCGTTGCACTCTAAACCCCCCCCCCTCCT
>NW_011948428.1:98448-243381 GCF_000503995.2 Ceratosolen solmsi marchali
GCGCCAATTTTGCCCATCGATCCGTTCAATTTTCAAAATCGAACTTTCCCCTCGCATACACTCGCCATTGTACTTTCTCCACGCCCGTCTTCGACTAATCGCCAATCTAAATACATACTCTGATCCTTTATTGTTCGCGTATCGCTCCCAAACAGACTCGCTTAATCGAGCCGACGACATTCTTGCAATAATCGACGAATTCACCTGCCGGATTATTAATGCCCACCGCTTGTTATCGCCTTTTCCCCGTCTTATCCACGCGATATCGAGCATTTCTTCTCCACGCACTGCAACGCCATGCCTCATTAATAGACAGCGTGGCCTTAAAGCGATCACGATCAAAACGTCCAGAATATCTCCTCGACTCCTTATAAACTCCCGTGCTTGTCCGGCCTCGGACAAAGTGACACTTACTCGGCCAAGAGCACGACCGTATAGCATATGCAAATGATAGGCGGGTCTACGACAAAATTCCCCCAGGGTATCTTGATGAAGGTAAAGGGGCGACTGGGCTCGAAACCCTACAGTCTCCTTTACCATACGATCCATACGGGGGATTTGGATCAATCCGCATTACTGTCAGCGCCGGTACTCTTACCCATCTTCCCGAATGAGTACGTCGAGCTCTTGCGCTCGTCGGACATATTAAAACTTGGCGATCCGCCTCTTTCGGCCGCGCGACTCTACTCTACCACTCGGCCTACTTCTATTATTATTTCGATTGTCTTAATCCTAATGCGTTTCAATCGGCTGAGGCACGGCCTTACGGGCATCCTCAACGGATAGGAGAAAAAAGTCTCTGAACGCGTGAGATATGTATTCGGTGATTGGCGAGACCATTCTCGTCTCTCGGTAACGAAACTGGAGGCTGTATATGGACTCGCATAGATTTTATTTTCCCTCCCTGCCTCATAAATAAAGCCCTGTGTATACACACATGCCAAAGCATCTTGTATCTTTTTTCAAAAGGGATTCTTAGGAGATCCTGTGCGCAGGTGGTGCGAAAGAATTCTCCATCCTGGTGAATTGCATACCAAAGCCGGATGAAAAATCTTTGTATGCGCAAATTTTGCTTTTTCAGGACTTTTTACCTTTTTAATTTTCTGCATACCTAATTTCTTTTTTATTTTGTCGATTGTTTTGTTTTGTTCTGTTTTGTTTTGTTTTGTTTTGTTTTGTTTATAAACTCCCAATGCTATTTATGCATAATATTTTATCTTAATCTGTTGGCTTTATGAACCGCCGTTTAATAAATGCCTGACTTATACATTATTGCCAAGTTTGTGTGCCAAGTGTCACATCTGTCAACGATCGTCCATCCTCCCATATTAGTAGTTGTATAATTGATATTTGGTACGCTCGCAATCATATTACCGTTAAACCCAACATGAACATTTTATCTGCTTCGCCATCGTAACTTTCGTTCGGACGAATTTTCAAATATTAGAAAATTTTCAATCATTATTATGCTATCATTACTTATTAAATTGCACGTATTGGCGGGGAAGGGAAATCTTTCACAAGATATCGTGTGAGATACAATATAAAATAGAATTATTCGATTTTTATCTATCGGAATAAAGTAATGTCTCTGAGGACATTGTTGAACAATTTCCTTTAAATGACCAATGAAAATACCATTGATAAACCCTAATTAAAGCATAATTTTCCGTTATAAAAAAAAAAAAAAAAAAAAAAAAAAAAAAAAAAACGATGCACAATAATACGATTTGTAAAACCAATAAATATTATTTATGACGCGATAGTAGAGTTAACCTAAGGTAAAAGAAGATCATTATAGATACCTTCGGCCAAACTTACAAGCCAAAAGATAAAAAAAAGTCTTGGGAAAATAATGTGCACTATAGCGAATAAAAAATTACAATAAAAACAGAATGAAACAATGCAATTTAAAGTATATTCAATGATGTTGCCTCAACCATTAACAAGGCTCTTTATTGTGGCGGATTAACGAGCCTTAATAAACCAAGGTATTCAATAATACGCCAATAAGAATCGGCGGAAAATATTATTCATCGTACACGGAGTTGGGAGTTGGGCCAGAAAGATGCACTGAGATGGGGCAAGTACCGCAGCCCGAAAAATAAATCGTTTTTTCCTTTTACACATAAAAGCAAATCGGCATAACATGTAACGGGTAATTCACGTACCGATTTCGCAACATTCAACCGCAGTAAAATAAACGCTTCCGAGTGTACAAGCACTCTTAAGGGATTCAATTACCGCGCTCATATCGTACGTACGACTACATAAAGGGAGGAGCTGTAGTGGCCGATGGTGTCGATGGTCGCGACGATGGTAGGAGTGGTAAGATTGAGAGAGAGAGAGAGAGAGAGAGAGTGAGAGCGAATGACGAGGGGAGAAGGGGGCACATGACGCAACTTGGTTCGAATTAAAACGAATTTCTGGTACGGGATCCCCTCGATTTGCATGGCGAGAGTAACGTCAAGCGGAGCGTAACATCGAACGGGGCTCTCCATCGCGACGCTTCCTACCTGGTGAAACGATACGAGGTCTGCGCCGCGCGCAATACAACACGATTGAGACCGGCGAGCGGGTACTTAAGATATTAACGTTAATAAATTTAACGTCCCTTTAAATACTACGCTCGTGTGTACTTGGGCGCGCGCCAAGATATTCAAATGCACGTGGAGCATTTATGCGTTTTTCAATGTCGGCTCGACTAGTCGTTGGTTACGTTCTGGGTATATCGTCGGTTCTCTCTCTCTCTCTCTCTCTCTCTCACTCGAGTCTTTCATCGATTCGCGAGTAAATAATGCGGTCTTACGTTTGGCAAGAAAATAATCGTAATAATGACTAAGGCATCTAATTTTTCCAATAATACTCAAAGTCAATAAAGCTGCGAGAATTTGAGATAATTGGTCACTCAAAAAGTCTTTGTTACGTCGGGACGTAAGACATTCATTGCAATCGCCGGAATTGCTGAATTTCTGGGCAGGATCCGATCCTTTCAACTTCCCACGAATGACCATATTATACCAAAATTTTTTGTCTTGCGCACAGAGATAATAAATAAAGCCAACGTTGAAGTTGAATCAAAATTTTAGCGATATTTAATTTAATTTTTTCTTTCTCACCGCTTGCTTCTCATAATCGCACTAATGACCATTAATCCAACTTTTCATTTCCTATTATTCGATTCATTAATTTCTTTCGAATCAGCGATTATTAATGCCGCCTGTCAAGCTTCACCCAATGACCAAATGTATTTATTTATTGTCTCTGTCTCTTTTAAGAGCTTATTTATCAGAAAATAGGATGCTCGATCTTAGATAATAATGGGCAAAGTATATTAATCTAATTCGGATCTGTCCTCAGCCTCACCGATGCTACACTTATTTATAAATCATTGGTTTCTCAACCATCAAAATAAAATATAACACCAACATATTCTTTGGATAGCCAATTATCTTCTTTGACACACGGTTAGCCAGTTTAACGGTTAAAGAATTTTTCCGCCGCGCAAGGTGAGTGAGTGAGTGAGAGAGAGAGAGAGAGAGAGAGAGAGAGAGAGAGAGTGAGAGAAAGGCAATAGCCAAGAAGATGTAAAGGCTACAGAAACCCTCTAGGGAGGAACTAGAAAATGTGTTCGCTACGCTGATTCAAGGTGAATATAACTTAGCATTTCTCTTTTTTAACCGACGTCGCTCGCTTCCGGTTTAGATGTACATGTCGACCGCCAAACACGGATACATTTTCTAGAATCCAGTGCCTCCCCAGAGGGTTCGTACTTGTAGACAAGCTGCAGCCGTATAACGCTTTCCCCTTTCACTGCTGTGAGAATCTGTTAACCGTTAAACTTTGCAGAGTATTCGTAGTCAATTAACAGTGCTAAACAAAATTCTTTTTTTTTTCTTCCAGTAATCATTAGTAGTTTGTTAAGAATATATAATTCTTATATAAGCATTCAAATTATTTTAGTAAAAGTAGATTCATTTTATTTTAATTTTGTTGTTATTCTTCCACTCCAATGACACGCTTAGATATCTTTAGCGTTACGTTGAAAAAACGTGAAAGAACTGGAAACTTTATGAATTTTGGCTTCGACAACAACAATAAAAGAATCTTTATTATACTCAATTGGACTTATCGGTCCTTCATTAATTTATTTTGTACAAAATCTTAAACCTATAATACAATTAGCATTTGTATGTAACAAAATATACGATAGCGCAGACGTATACGATCTGTAATTGGCCACACCGGCTCTCTTAAATTTACGTTTTCGGCGCTCCGTAAGCATCGGGCATCCTTTCAATTGTGTACCGATGTTGTGATACATACATAATGGGTACACCTGGAATCTTGCGGATTCTGCGTTTTAGATCTTTATCGTTTGTCGCCACTATATAACATTTGTGCTAAAATTAAGAGGTTTTATATTATATAAGACACTACGTATTTCAAGCATCGGTAAATAGCTTATGCAGTTTATAATATATCCAAATATTGGATTAACCATAAGTTTTGCATTCAAAAGCTACGAATTTCAAAACAAAAAGAAAAACATGAACAACTCACCTGAGTAACTCTATTAACAAGACAGTCATCGGCGTACGTGCCTTTATGCATACAGGGAATTCTTTCAAATCTAGAGTCTTTTATAATTTTTAAAGCCACCTTATATTTTTGTCCTAATTTCTCTAATTCACCAACCACACAGTCTGTGACATAAGGAATACACTTTGCGTAGAGGCATTCCATCATATTCTGTATAATATCTAATTTATTCTTTATTGAAAAGTTAATAAAATTTGTATCCAATAAAATGTGATATGGTGGTCCCAATTGTTCATTATATTCGAAGAAGAGCGCAGAAGATTGTTGCGGCCTATAAAATCATAAATCAAACGATTATTTAAGCGTTTAAAATTTCCATCGTATTATTAAAAAATTAAAAGAAAAAACAAAAATTTTACTCACACTTCTTTGATTTTTATTTCTCTTGGATCTTCGGGTTTCTGCTTTTTAGGAGGAGCACGTTTTTCGCTCTTACTGAAAGTATTTCATATTTTATAATTAATAATATTTTGATAAATTTTCATATAACGCGCGCGCATGCACACGGACGTTATGCACAAACGTTCACGCATGTGTGCATGTGTTTATAATTTATACATAACATAGGTTAGATTTTAAAATAATCGATAAAAAGGTATCGTTGTTTAGCTTACATTCTAGGATCGCTCGGACTAATCATTTTTTTCATTTGAGCAAATCTCTGCATTATTACTTTTCGAGTTTTCTTATTCTTGCCCTAATGATATTAAAAAAAAAAAAAATTACACATGATTACAATGCATAACCTCATTTCAGATAATAAACTTTAAAAATATATCGCAATACCTACCATCTTATATTTTGCTTCGATTTCTATTTGAGAATTTAAATATATAACGTTTATGAATGGCACTTTATCGAATACTTGATAGTAATCACCATAATCACATGCTTCACGTTTTGCCACGTGTAAACAGGAGTTATGGCTAATCTGCTACTAAACACACGCGCGCGCACGTGCACACATGTCACATGCACGCACACTCGCGCGCACGAACATTGAATTCAACAAACTGTGCACAAACATGGTATATTCTATAAGGCTAGGCAATTTTAAAACAAACAGTATATTTACCATTATAACTATGATTAATGTTACAGAAACAATAATTGTCAAATTAAGATTAAACGTGGCCATGTTATCGAAGAAAAATTCAAAAGGAATTACTTGAAAATGCTCGTTTCGCTACAATCGATTACTTTAAATGTAACAATACTTTATGTGCTTTTAAACATTATTAAAAGAAAACAGAGACTAAAAAAAAAAAAGAAAAAAACAAAAACAAAATAATAAATACACTCTGAAGCTTATAGAGAATGTTAATAAATAATGTAGTGGTAACGATATTCCATACGTTAGTACGCGTCGTTTAATCAATTCTCTTATGAATTATATTATCCACATATTAGCAAAATTATTCAATTATATGTATTATTATTGCTTAACAATTCCTTACGACTAAGCTGCATTAAATTTATTATTAAGTAAATTAAGTAAAATGGGAATATTCATATGCCATATGCGCCAATAATTAAAATAATTCGTAATTCGTAATTCGTAATTAACAATACGAAATGAACAATACGAAAATATCAAATTTAACAATACTGGAATAAAAAATTATTAAAAAATTAATAATATTTTGAATATTAAACATTGAATATGTTTGATGTGAAGAATATCTTAATTTTTTTTTTTATTTAATTCAACAACTTAAGCATCAATTTTCATTTAAATTTAATACTCGTGCGTATTGTGACTGCAGCAAAAGCATTATGCGGTATCTCACATTAGTTCTGCTATTATTCCATTATCAAGTATATAAATAATAGAGAAAAAAGATAGGGACCGTAATTGAAAAAGTACCAACAACATCGTCATCTCTGTAGATTAAACTTGGAGAGTTTGGTTGGTTTGGATCACGTTGGTTTGGAGAAAACGAGCGAATAAGAGATGAAGAGATTGTAGACATCGGTAATCAGATTCCCGCTAGTCGGCATGACACGTTGGCCTTTCCTTTTCAGATTAAAAATGTCGCTTGTTAGTATTTTACACACCTATTGTGTTTAATTAAGTGATATTTAGTGTAGTCGGCATGTTGTACATTAATAAAGTCATATATTTTTCTATACGAGATTTGTGCTGACGTACTGTAAAATTTATTATACATGCGTACGTAACTGTGTTATAAAAGGTGAGTGTTGATTAAATGGAAATAAAGATTATAAGCTGCTGTCGGAATTTTCGGATCAAATGAAATTTAAATGTTGATGAGACGGGAATTTGTTTGAAGTAAATTATAATTGTAAATTACTGTAAATTATAATTTAATTTATATTGGTAATATGTTAATTATTCATGGCTTGATAATATGACATTTTTAAATTGCATTATCATGTTGCCTATTTATTCTATTAAATTTTATTATAATTTTATTATAATCAAACGATAGTTCGATAGTATTTCATTACATTGGCATTACATTCTATTTACAACGTTTGCTAAGCTCGCTAATTAATTTCTAATTTGATTATTCGGATAGATTCAAGGGAGATCGATTGACATTTTTTAAATCAAATCCTCGCAAAGCGGACCATACATTTCTATCATATTGCTTTAAATTTAACATGATGATTTATTTAATTTTTGTTCAGACTTAAAGGCAGAAAAATGAGAATTGTACAACTTAGAAGAAATCGGGTAGTTCACATTGTATTAGGTAGTGCATTTGTACTTTTGATTTTCTATTTTATATATTCGATGCCACGTGATAAAGTTAAGGGGTTGAATAAGTATTTACCGGAAAGCTTACAAAGCCAACAGGTTGGTAAGATTTTATCGATAATTATTTTACATTTATGACGTAAAATAACATTTTTTTCTATAAACTTTAGGACCACGTACCTGAATATGTTAAAGGTTTAGGCAATTTTGAACCCAAAGTTAATACAAAGGTAGGACCTGGCGAAGATGGAAAACCTCACATTTTACGGGATGATCAACAAAATGATGCTCAAGAATCCGAATCGGCTTATGGCATGAATATTTTATGTTCTGATGAAATTGCCTTGGATCGAACCATACCAGATACAAGACCAAACGAGTTAGTTCCTATAAAAAATAATATCCTAAAATTAGTATACAAATGTATAGAGATGAACTTGCTAATATAACGCCTTCGTCGTTTACACGATAATTATATAGAATTTAATTTTTTCAGATGTCAACATTGGAAATATCCAGAAAGTTTACCAAGAACCAGCGTTATTATAGTTTTCCATAACGAAGGCTGGTCAGTTCTTATGAGAACAGTTTATAGTGTTATAAATAGAACACCGCCGCAATTCCTTGAGGAGGTCCTCCTAGTCGATGATTTTTCGGACAAAGGTTATTATTTAAATATTAATTTTGCCCTACTCCAGTATGTATCACTAATTTCTAATTTTCTATCGTTTAATCGAATTGTAAAAATCCTAATTTAATAATATTTTGAAAATCTTTAGAGAATTTGAAGGAAGATTTAGAATCTTATATCGAGCAATGGGCAGGTAAAGTTAGACTTTTGAGAAATTCAGAGAGAGAGGGTTTAATACGTACAAGATCTCGTGGGGCCAGGGAAGCCACCGGTGAAGTTATTGTTTTCCTCGATGCACATTGCGAAGTAAATTTAAACTGGCTACCACCGCTACTTGCTCCAATAGCTGAAAATAAGTAAGATACTTTTTACTTTATAATATGTATAACGAACTTCTAATTAAATTGATAATAAAAGAAAAAAGAAAACATAATAAAAAGAAAAAAAGTGTCTTAAAAAGCAGCAACAACTTAGAAAATTTTTTTCTATTTTTCTATAATAACTTTTCTATTTTTTCTAGTAATGTAATGACCGTTCCTATAATCGATGGAATTGATCACAAAACTTTTGAGTACAGACCAGTTTATCAAGATGGTCATTTATATCGTGGTATTTTTGAATGGGGAATGCTTTACAAAGAAAATGAATTACCATCGAGAGAATCAAAAAGTAGAAAATACAACAGTATGCCATACAGGTTAATAATATATATACTTATATTTATTTACTTCTTAATCGATGAAAACATAAGTTTCATTTAAGAGATATTCTGTCATTTTTGTACTTCAGGCGAAATACTTTGATGCTCAATTTTTAATAATATAATTGAAAAACGAATCATCGTACAAAATTGTTATTTACTTCCTTCGTACTTTTAGATCCCCGACTCACGCAGGAGGTCTTTTTGCTATTAATCGAGAATACTTTTTGTCTCTTGGTGGATACGATGAAGGTTTGTTAGTTTGGGGTGGAGAAAACTTTGAGCTTTCCTTCAAAATCTGGCAATGTGGAGGTAGTATCGTTTGGGTTCCGTGCTCTCACGTTGGGCACGTCTATCGAGGATTCATGCCCTATAATTTTGGAAAGTTAGCGCAAAAAAAGAAAGGGCCTTTGATCACTATCGTAAGTTATACTTTTCGTTTGCTATCGCAGATGCATTGAAGACCTTGAAATGAAAGAAAATCATTGACATTATTATCATTGAACTTGTTATCAATGTTATTCAAACATTTGTGATATACGCACACACACGCATACACGCATACATACGTATATGCGTGCGTGTGGTGAGAGATTTATTTTTTGATAACGTTACTTTATCTAACGTTTACTCTTTAATTTTAGAATTACAAGCGCGTTATCGAGACTTGGTTCGATGAAAAACATAAGGAGTTCTTTTATACGAGAGAACCTTTGGCTAGATTACTCGATCACGGGGACATATCAGAGCAATTAAAATTTAAAACACGAAAAAGATGCAAGAACTTTCAGTGGTACATGGACAATGTAGCCTACGACGTACTCGACAAGTTTCCTGAACTACCTCCAAATATTCATTGGGGAGAGGTAATGACTTTCATAATTACATTATTTATCAAACTATTTAAAACAATTACGAGCGATCTTATTGTTACGAAATTTCATTGACATTTTCGTAATTAGTTAAGAAATGTCGCTACCACTACGTGCCTCGATACAATGGGACATGCACCACCTAATCTTATGGCGACTTCTCATTGCCATGGCTTTGGAAACAATCAGGTATAATATACATTTCATTATAATTAATTATCGATAATTTATAATATTAACAGCTGTAATTTTGTCATTTTCAACGTAGTTAATTAGATTAAATGCAAAAGGGCAGCTTGGAGTCGGTGAACGGTGCGTTGAAGCAGATGGCCAAGGAGTGAAATTGGCATTCTGCAGATTAGGAACTGTCGATGGACCGTGGCAATACGATGAAGTAAATAAATAAATTTCTTTTATTTTAAATTCGCGTCACTCGCCTGCGATCCAATCACTTTTTACAAATATAAGTAAAAATGATGAAATATAAGAAAAGCTCGAGTAGCATTATAGCATTAAAGTGAATAAGGAATCGTGATTCTTATGATTACATTTGCTTAATACTTTTCAGAAATCTAAAACACTCCTGCATCGGGTTCACAAAAAATGCATGGCTCTTCATCCACAAACACATCACTTATGGATAATGCCTTGTGACATTAATAATGCCTATCACCAGTGGACATTTGTTCAAATCAATCCTCATTGGTAATAAATAAATCTGTTTAAATTGTTGGATCCAATTAAATAATAATAACTACTTCGCGCACAATTGCACAAATTGGCAAGCTAACACAATATCAAAATACCGAAAAATCAATTATGTAAGAGATATATATATATATAATTGATCAATTATACGTATACTTTAATCAAATATTCAGTAGAAAGAAAAGAATGACTATTGTGCAAGGAGAATGAACAAATTCCATAATCCGCTTAGATTAATTGTTTTTAGTTTTGTTATCTGTATAATTGAGTAAAGCGGTAACAGTGAAGACTCGCTCACATTATAATTAAGTTGAAAATAATAATTTCTTTTTTCTTCTTCTTTTTTTAAAATGCCTTTAGATGAAGCAGTTTATTTATCATTGGATCATAAGGAATCATCTCATTATTACAGCAATACTAAATCTTCCAAGCGACTACTAGAAATTAACGAATACAACTTTTTTAAACTGGTAAAAAATTAAAAAATATTTTTCATACAAAAGATGATCTGCCTGGTTACGAGACAATCTAATTAAAAATGCAGGAAGTTAGTTTAAGTTTTTTTTTTTCTTTTTTTTTTTTCTCTTCATATTATTATAAATGTTAATATAATTGGACAATTAGATTGGAAGAATGGAAGTTAATATAACTGACTTAGTTGATTGCTCGGTAAGGATATTATTTTAAACCGAGTTTGCAATAATTTTCTTTTATTTAACATTTTATCGAGTATTGATATATACTTATTGTGAGGTATTTGTTCGTTTAAATTTGGATACAGTTTATGTATATTTATGAATAGTCCGTATGAAAATAGATATTAGATATAAAAATTAATTCGAAGTTTGGTTCAACTATAATTTTATATATTTTTAACTTAAGAAATTATTTTCTTTTTCATGTTTTTTTAGCATATGCAAGTGATTATTAAGAATCAATCACGTATATTTTAATTCCGAGATTGAATTAATTTATATAACTAATGTCAAAATGTACGATAATATATCATTGGAAATGTTATATAACTTATGAATCGGTTAGTATGGGTGATAGAGTAATGAAAAATGAATGAAATTATATTTAAAATATTTATTTGCATTCCAATATTCAAGACTTTTAATCTTGTGACTTAAAATTTTGTAAAACTAGGTAGCAATATATAGAATTTTATTATTTGTTTATTTATTCAGATTATTATTATTTAATGTTAAGAGAAGTAAATTTTCACGAGAATTGTTTATGTAAAATACGAAATAAATGAATGTATTGCTACCTATTTTAATGGTAATTTATCAATTTGATATTGGTGTACTTAATACGAGACATATTATTTTTTTCCAAGCAAGTAAAGCTTAACGCGAGAAGTTTAAACCTAATAAGATTTAGTAGCTGAAAATTATTTTATTACAATAATGAACGAGTGAAAAATGTTTGTAATAAAATACAGATTTTTACAATATATATATATATATATATATATATATATGTCTATAAGATAATGTTATAAGAAAAAAATGTAAGGAAATATTTTTTTTATAAAAAAAAAAGAAAAAAAAGAAAGGAGAAATAAACAAACACATTTGTGATATATTTGAATTGTTTTAATTAATCTCAACTTACAATGTTTTATATAAAAAATTATCAATCTTTTTATAAATGAAATGGTCTCGACGATGCTTACATATTTTATTAGTTAATATGAGAAATGCGGTCACATGTGTACTTTAAGTTAAAATTACCAAGCTTATATATTACATGAAAATCCTGGCTAACGTTAATTAGATTTTCTAAACTATATGCAATATATTTTATAAATATTTAGTAATTTTAACTTTTTACGATATTTTATTCATATGAGCTTCACAGGCAATTCTATTATGCAATTTATGTCTCAGAGTTAAAGGCATACCAATCAATCTTAAAGACCTTGGTGTCGTTTAAACAACGTTAATATTAAAATTTACTGTCTTGTACTGATAATGTCGTCGATCTTCAAAATGCTGCAGACTGTCTCGGTTGCAAGATTTATAGCACTTACTGAAACAAGTAACGGTTGCATCACATTTTCTTCAAACATTTGCGTAATCGAACCCTTGCGCACGTTTATACCCATATCCTTTATAGTGCCTGTATGGAACTTTCTCAGTTTTGTAATAGTCGAAATTGGATTTAAACCCGCATTCTCCGCAAGCGTTAATGGGATAACCTGCAAATTAATTTAAATAAATACAATTTTTTTGTCTTTCATTTCAAAATACATTAAAGAGTCGGTAAATATAAAACAAAATCTTTTACAACATACATTTTTATTAAATTAATCTTATTGATGGAAAACATTGTACCGAAAGCAAAGCAAATTTAATTGAAAATTTATTATATATATATATATATGTTTAATTTTTATTTTTATTCTTTGACAATTGTAGATATGTGAAAGAGATAGGTTAAAGACAGTTATTTTATTTAATTTTCTCAATAATATAAAAGTTATCATCGGTATGAAATAAAAACGTTGCGCTTGTGCGAAAAACGGGATAATTTCTAAGCTGAATTACGATGGATTTTTTGACATTTTATATATTACATAGAAATGGTGAACTCACCTCGAGAGCATTAGCATAAGCTTTAAAGCAATAAGAATAAACTCCAGTCATTATCCTTGACATGGCTTCGAGTTCTATGGATAATCGAATTTCCGGCGCTCCACCACCAGGGAGAACATGATTATCTCTGACCAAACAACGACTTACGCACAGCGCATCATGCAGAGATCTTTCAGCCTCTTCAAGGACGAGCTTGTTACTGCCACGGACAATAATTGTCACTGTTTTACCTTGATTTTGCGCTCCTGTAATCTGCATAAAAACGTAAAGCATTAATTATTCAGTTTTAATTAAATGTTTCGTAATTTTTACGTAATTTTACCATAACAAATTTAGAGTTGCCAATTTGAGTTTCTTCGCAAAGCTCGGCACTGACGAGATTTTCAGCAACAAAATGATCGACTGAAGCAATTGGTCGACAACCCAATGTCTTACAAATGAACGGAATATCCTCTCTTTCGATATCTTTAATAACCATGCACTTGATCTTATCGAGGAAATGAATTGCTAAATCGCTAAGGGCATCTCGGAGAATAGATTTCTGTACGAGTAGAACATTGCAGCCAGCTTTTTTGATTTGTTTAATAATATTAAGAATGTAAGCCCTTTCTTCTTTGAGTACTCTGTCCATCGCTGAGTAATCAGAGACAATAACATTGTGGTCCATCTGTAATATATATTGTTTTTAAAGCTCCGAATCATCATTAAAATGTTGTTATTGTCGCGTATAATTACATCAGTTTTTGGAGGTGAGATGCAAAATTGAATCAGACCAATTTTTGCTTTCTCAATGCGCTTAGGACCATTGACATTGCATGATTTTTGTGGAAAAACTAAACCGTCGATAAGTTTTGTATCCTCGACGGTACCACCCAATTTTTGAATAATTTTGATGTCCTATATTAAATAAAATAATATATTTAGTATAATGATTAATATTGATATGACACATTCTATTAATGAGCTAGTTAATTTTGCTTTGAGAAACCTTTAAGTCTACGATTTGTTCTTTGACGGGCTCGACCACTTTCAAAACAGCATTAACAGCAATCGGTGCCAAAAGACTGGAGTACTGTGAGACGACCTATGAAGAAAAAAAAGAAAGAAAATATTTTACAACAAAACATAAAGAGATCGATTGACTATGACGATCGACAATAAATAATGGAATGAATTACGTTGAATTACTTTAGAATTTAAAGATGTAGCAGCTACTTTAATTATAGAAGTGTCATCGCTAACTGAAATGGTTTCTGCCATATTTGTCAAAATATCTACGGCTGCTCCAGATGCCTTTTGAAAAGCATCGCTAATTAAAGTAGGATGAATATCTTTTTGAAGTAAACGTTCAGCCGCTTCTAAAAGAGCTCCGGCAATCACAACGACACTAGTAGTACCATCTCCGGCTTCGACATCTTGCGCCCTCGATAATTCTACCAACTAAAATAATAAACAAAATTAATAGAATTTAAACTTTCTGTGAAAATCTGTAACATAACAACAGTGCCGTCGTATTATTTAAAAGTAATACCATTTTTGCAGCAGGATGAATGACATTCATTTCTTTTAAAATAGTGGCTCCATCGTTTGTAATAGTAACTGCACCATTGCCAGATTGAATCTGAAAAGTTTCCAATCATTATGTTGACTATAATACAGATGATTTATCCATGTTTTATGAAACGTTGTTAAGTTACCATTTTATCCATTCCCCTGGGTCCCAAGCTTGTCCTGATGGCATAACTGACAGCTATTCAAAAAAAACAAAAAAAAAAAGCAGTGTTACATGCTTATTATGTACATTCTATTGTAACATGTTTACATGTTAATTCTATTGACTAATGCATTAAAGTGAATATTTCATTGAAAATATTCTTTTTAGGTATTTTTTTTCTCTTTTACAATAATGAAACATTTCTTTATTTAATTTAGTTAATTACATTCGTACTTACTTCTAAATTTATGTTGGGAAAAAAAAAAAATAAAATAAAAAAAAAATCACTTATCCAACGTTAATATCATTGAAAGGATTTTCTTTTTTTTTATATTTATATTTATATTAACAATCTGGAAATTTTCGCACGACCGAGCAGAGCAAAACTACTATAAGCCTCTTTATATTGTTTTTTTTTCTTCAACTTTTAGTAATAACGTATTAAACGACACCGTGAATAGAAGATTGTGGACATTCAATTGCCTAAGACAATTGTAACTGTTCCGGCAGCGTTGTAACCTCAACCGTTATCATCCATTCGCAAACGTCAATCGAACTTTATTTACTATTAAACCAACTTAATTCTCAAAGAATACAAAAAAAAATAGAAAAAATAGAAAAAAAAAAAGAAAAAAAAATTAAAAAAAAAAATAGAAAAAATATCCGACTGATAAATTCTTTAGCTTCTCGCATGCCGGCAACACTGGCATGGCCATAAAAGTCTCGTCGCTCTCCCTCTCGCTTCTCGCACCTTTAGCAATAAATTATCACTTTCCTAGTCGTATCGCTAACGCAACCGAGCACAATCCACAAATGCACCCAAATTTCATTTTCTTATGAAAACTAATATGTGGTTAAAGAACAAAATTATAGTGGCACCTTTAGCTGCATTAATGTTGCTAAAACGAATATCCGTTGGCTTGCTTTTATCCTTGTAAGCCGCCTGGCGAATTTCACGTTTTCCCTCGATTCCCGTCATCTTTCCCACCTTCGCCTTTACAATTGGCCGTTAAAACGAATGCCGAACTATCTCGACTCGACCTGGCTCGATTCGAATTCTCACAATTAAAACTTCCCTTTCTCGTAATTCGCACGAGGAGGAAAACACGAGGTTAGCGAGATGATATCTTTTGCCTGTTAGTACTACCGCAGGGTAACCACGGCATACATAGATGGAAGAACTCGAGGGCCATCGGATGTGGAGAGAGACATAGATAGGAGATGAGCACTGACAGCCGAAATCCTCATTAGAGTGACGTGAGGCGCGGTTAAGGACCCGCGTTTCTCGAGTATTATGAATGAGGGGGAGATTTCGCGCGAGATTTCGAAGCCCTTGAAACGAAGGAGCGTTTCGAATCCTGAAGGATATGCACTCCTCGCTCCACTCCGGGAGCGCTGAATTACGACTGCGAAGATGCAAACGAACTTGGTGCCGTAACGGGACGTTATAAACTACTCGGGTTGTAAGCATCCATCACCGAGGACGCCCACGAGGATTTGCGAAAGCGATTTTTATTATTTATTTATGTAAAAATCAAATCTTTATCAATTATGTAATAATGCAAATTCAAAAGACAACGTAATCGCCGTTCCATTTCATCTGGGCCGCCGATATCATTTCGCGGACATTCCGGTTCCGCGGTTGAAGCGACGCCACTGCCTCTTACGAATAATTCCCGAAGCTCGATGACTCGTTAATGGATCCAAGTGAAGAATTGCCGTTCTCGATGCTCTCGACGATCACCTGTCCGGACATCCGGTTTCCACGGATTTGCCAACGACCCGGGTCACGAAGCTCCCTGGGTCGCCGGGCGCCAAATCTCGCCTTCCCGTTTTGCAAAAATGTATGCGCACACACGGCTGTGCATCGTGCAGCATTGAAAGGAATAGAGCGGCGAGGTGACTTTATTTAAAAATTCAGCTCGATCATCGGCCGATTATTATTTCTTTAAGCCCGATGATGTCAATAATAGGGTAAAGTAGGGAGAATCCAACTAGACGAACGAATAAAAGTAAACGAATCGTAAGAGGCAATTTTTCATGATTTATTTGAATTTACAGATATAGGAATTGAAGCGTGGCCTAGAGACTTTAATAGGATTAAATTTTACTTGAGATATATTCTATTTCAATTGCTAAATGCGTTTTGCGGCCCTTTCAATGCCATTCACGACCTCGCCCGCTCAATATTCATTTGCCATATATAATAATCAAAATGCTTGTAAAAAAATGAATTTTTAACTACTTGATTAGAAACATGAAGAGGGTAAGGGAGAAAAAAAAAGAAATGCTATTAAGCACGTAAGATGGAATGATGTGCGGAAGCGAAATTTGTGAATAGTGACGATGAGAATGGAATAGCAGTTGGCAAGTAATAATATGCTAAAGAGGAGATGAAAGTACGCGACAACAACGCACGCATACATACACACACAATTGTAAATACTGCGTTAGTGGCTTTTTTAGTCAATAGTAAGTAAGTAAGTGCCATTAATTAATAATAAAATAAGAAATTATAAATTGCATTCACAATATCTTTATTGAAAATAATATAATAGCGTGTACGCGTTGAGACGCGCTTTGCCGCAATTACGATCAATTGTCTTTATTTTAAAGGGTTTTGCCGAGCGAAGGTGACATTCACGTAGGTGCAACGGTGCCGTGGTATGGCACGTGATTCATCCTCTGTAGCTCCCATGCATACTGTACGAGAATGTATACTTGCAATTATAATTTTAATTTTTAATCAACGTATTGATATAAGAGGAACACGATGGCACAAGTAAATGCTTGTCGTATTGTTCGTATTGTTCGTATTGTTCGTATTGTTCCATGATCGCAACACATCATCTAATAATTCCTCTCCTCTCAACCGGTTAATCAATCACTGTGAATATTTTCATATAATTTCTCCATACTTAATATTTCAAGATGCTCAATTAGGATTTTTGCCTCAGTAGCTTTACAACATTCCTTTTTATTGTTATGGGATGTTTTAGCTCGCCTGCCTCATTATATCAATATTTTCTGATAAAAGCATTTGCAATCGTTGCTCTTACTTTCAACTTAGACGAGGTGTCGGTTTTGGAATTTGGATATTTTCTTTTTTGTCGTTTATTATTGTTTTCATTATTGTTTGTCTTTAAATGCAAAAGACTCGTCTTTTTACCAGTATATTGTCGGGAGTTTTGTCGAGCTTCGCACATATCCAACGGAATTCCTGAAAGCGAATCAGATTGTTTCGAAAATCGTTGATTTTATTTTTTCATATTAGAATGGATTGTTACCTTGTCCATAACGATAGTAACTATTGGTGTGTTTTTTTTTTTTTTTTTTTTTTTTTTTTTTTTTTTTTGTAATGCGAGGATTGTATAAATTTATAATACGTATTAAGTGATTATCGTCGTGTTCGTATCGTCGTAATCAAATATCTACTGCGACACCGATTGTATTTTCGATAATCGGCAATTATAATATGGGTAATTATTTTATATAATAACTTATAATTAACTTGGAATTTTCTCGAAAATCATCTCGATAGTCTTCTATAAGTATTTCTCTTTTTTCCAATACAAGTTCCTTTACGCTGTTATTAGAAAACTAGATTTACGTCATGATAATGTTGAGAAAAAGGCGCTATAATCAGGATTCACCAAATTTGGAATTGTACAATTTTATGAGCGTTAATTATATAAATATTATGCAATTGTAAACATCTGTTTTGTTTGAGTTATAAAATTTTTCTAATATCTCTTAGGTAATGTCTTGTAAACGAGCAAGAAGCGGATAAAATATTTATTTTACAATAATAAAAAGAATACGAACACTGAGTGAATAGTACGAACAATGAATGGCCTACTTAATCCATGAATTGCTTATTTCATATTAACTCGTTACTGTCCTTCTTATACATTTTATAAAAATCTTAACGTTCGACTTTTATTCAATTACTCTATTTGTGTATCATGGTAATGTTACATTTATTTAATGTTCATGTACAATTAGAAGAAAAATATAATAAGCATTTTTGAATATATTCTATAAATTTTAGCAATAATAGGAGATGTTCGGTCCAAATGTTTAAAAGTTCAATGTTTTATTATTAATTTCAATTCAAGTGTCAGCTTCTTTTGCATTAATTAAGTTGTGCGAGTGCTGTAACAAGATTCTATGGAGAATATAAAATATAAAGAGCAGATTATCGATGCATTTCAAATGAATTACTAAAGAATTTCGTAAGAGAGGCAACAAGTGATGCTTTAGATTGAACGTACAGTGACATGTTTGTAGCAGTTATCATATGATAAAGCTACTGTGCTGACAATTAATATTAAATTTACAAACATGTTTGTAAATCGACAGATCTACGTAGAATAGTAATATGAATTTGAATATATAAAAAAAAAAAGTAATAAATTGCCTCGTGAAATGCATAGAAAGCTTATTATTATGTAGTTACAATAGCCATTAAGAATTATAAAAAAAATTCGGACAATCTAATTGTTAAGAAACGACAAAATTTATATCAATTTTCAGTTTGACTATTAAAAGAATATAAAATAATTGTACATTTATTGGCAGTCGAAAATCTTTTATTCCTTTAACACTTAAAATAATTATAGGATAGCCAGCGAACGATTTATTTACCAGAGTGAATAATATTCTATTGACGAGAATCTACTTATTAACTTTCGACCTTTAAACAATACATTAAAAATTAATAGATTTACACTTTACTTCTAAGGCAAATATTATTTAATAAATTTTACAATTTCATAAATTTCATTTGCACGCTTATAAATATTAATGCTATGTAATCGTATTACAACCACTGCTGATGTGATAATACTAATATTATGATAATATCATAACTAATGCTTTCATTCTCAATTGAATTGTTTTTAATGATGACGCTCCTTTTACAAACATACCCGATCGAATATTGTATAAATATGTTGAATATTAAACATACAGCATGATTAGCACATATAACGATAATTTCTCGCTAATCAAATGGAATAACACGTTAATAGTCATGTCTACTCTTACGTACACGTTTACTCATAACTGTTTTAATCTTCAATTATATTCCTTAATTTTCCTTCATTTCATCTTATTGTATTGATTTATTTAAATTATATTAATTATTCATAGGGAATTTTACTCATCGTTGTTTGAAAGATCAATAAGTCTGACGAAAAATGCTGTCGAATAAAATTAATTATTTTTATAACTATCAGAGGATTGTTTATATCATTAGCGAGAGTGACAAAACTTTAGTTCTGCTGTTTATTAATAAAAATGATGGCAATAATATGTCGAAAATTATATAGGATTAGTTGTGGGAGCTTAATTACTTTAATCCATACTAAATATCGTTTTTATTGTCAATTATAAGGACGAATTTTGGATTTCTTTTACATATATAGTAATAAGAAAATCTTTATTTTCATATTTTAAAGGGTTGAGTTAAGTTTTTAACGAAAAAAAAAAAAAAATAAATAAATAAAAAAAAAATTTATTTTTTACATTACCGTCACCAATTAGTATTTTTAAATAAACGTTTAGAGGTAAATATTTTTTTTCTTATTAACATTTATTACAAATGAGACTTTTATCCTGGAATTTATCAAAACTAGGCATTATAAATATAAACATTGATTTTATGTTTTTAATATGTCTAATATATTGCAATCTTCTACTTGATTGAAAATTATTAGATCGATAACACATTTTAACAAGATAGGAAAATAGTATTGGAAATTAAATCATTTTATGATTTTGTACGTATGCAATCAAGCATTTATAGATTAGTTACGTAAGCCACATTTATTTAATTGCTAAATAAAATGGGCTAATAAATGAAAAAAATATAGAAAAAATCTTTTTACGTACTTTCATGTTTTTAGAAGATAGAATAAAAAAGGGATTTTTGTGGGAAAAGTATCCTATGATCTCATTAATGGAAATTTTTCGATAAGTATAATACGAATTGCGCAAATTAAGATTAATAAGTGAAAATTTACAATTTTATAATTAATATTGAAATACTCATTTGGATTTTATTTTATTTTTTTTTAATTTTAATTCGATTATAAAAAATCACAATAAAAAATTTATTTAATTCATAAAATCTGTATATTACTATATACTATTTACTATATACTACATTCGTATATTACATTGTAGCAATTAGATAAAATCTATTTGGAATTCACAATGTTATCATCTTAAAGAAAAAGAGAATGGGAGAAGAATTTTCAATCGGAAAGACACGCACTTTATAATTATGTTATATATTAGATTTAGATAATAAAATATG
Organism: Ceratosolen solmsi marchali; assembly: GCF_000503995.2. Lineage (NCBI taxonomy): Eukaryota > Metazoa > Arthropoda > Insecta > Hymenoptera > Agaonidae > Ceratosolen > Ceratosolen solmsi. Next base: position 119,326 of record NW_011948428.1, read on the forward strand.
AAATAATATTTTTTATTTGTGCTTGTGTTGTGATTGTTAAAAATTTAAAATATATAGCAGATTTTATTTATTATAAAACAAGTAAAATTATATATTTAATAGCTTGAAATTAACATTTCCTTAATTATTAATTTTGAACGATAATTTGTAATATAAGAAATTCAGATCTATAATGCGACTTATAAAAATGTTAAATATTTAAATTACACGTGAAAATATTTAAATTAGAGAAAACATTGATGTGGCAATACACCGAGAATGAATTACTTATCAATAGTTATTATATTAATGTTTTTATATTGAATTTAACAGTAGTTTATTAAGATAATCCATAATTCATAATTGAGATTTTACGAAGTAATAATGTTAAGTATTAGAAAGAAATGTATAAATGCTATATATCATTTTAATATATTAGAAAATAAATATAAATATCAGAGATAATATGTATTACTCTGATATGAGAATCTTGTTTATTTTTATGATAGTTTGATTAAATGGCATTTCTATTTTATCATGGGTTATGAAATCTGTAAAAGAGTTTAAGTGAATGTAATTTGTGAACTATCATTCGGTATTATTGGCTTATGAGACTGTATTTTGAGTAATAAATTTTATAGATACAATCGATACAATATTTGTTTTAAAGTTCGGATGATTATAAATTGTTATATATAGTTGTTAGTTGATGAATTTCTATGATCAACATCAATTCTATGATGAATTCAATGAATTGGTAAAGTAATTTTTTTTCTACATTATTATCAATGTTTTTCATATGGTAGATATCGTCTATAAAAATTGTATGAAATTAGTTCGTTATATTTAATTTAAATGATAATATGTGTTTAAAAGTTGTTTAAAATGTTTGAAAAGCCCTCTTTGCTTTCAGATAATTCATTGCCCTTCCATCGATATCTTTTTATTTATACTTTCTTCCAAATATCTTTATTTTACGGTTTTTTTTTTTTTTTTTTTTTTTTTTTTTTTTTTTTTTTTTTTTTTTTTTTTTTTTTATACATATAATGCATATTATCGGACATAAAGACACGCGCAAGTGTGACTATGTAGGATTGAACAATACGCAAATAAATGTTGAGAATATGAACAATTATCGATATAATTAATTGTTAAAAACTGAAAAGTTGATAAAAATTTAACGATAATAAGTGGTAAAATGTGATTATAAACAAACGTTGCAACACATGGTATGTAATAAGACAGAAAAGTTCTCATGACAAAGATTTAATCAGATATAGAATGTATTATAATTCGAAAATGCTCGTAGATTTATGGCATTCGAAAGTTACACGATTACATTCCATTCAGTTGTCACTCTACTTTTGCCTTATTTAACTAATTAACGATAAAGTTGTTTAGTTTTATCGCGCCGTTATTTCTGCACTAGCATTCGATATTAACAAGGGGAAGAGATTTCATAATTCCCTTTTAAAGTTATCTTTAGCACCTCGTGTCGTTGATAAATTTATCCCATTAAAAGTAAAGTGCGAGAGGCTAAAAGTTCATTACCAACGTCGAATAAGAAATGAATGCCAAGAGCGGCCATACGCCGTAACCAGTAATGGACAAAGTAACTAATGGCCTGTAAATTCAACTGTGGAAGATAAGGTATCGAGGTGTGGAATCTTTGTGTAGCCTAACACCTACGATAGAGTGGGAATCGGGTATAGTTATGGGTATATTTGATCTAAGCCAACAACAAGGCTCGATGTTCAATAGTGAAATCGTCAGTGGTGAAAATTAATCTCGGTAGCATAGCGGAAGCCAGCATTGAGAAATTCGCAAAATCAAAGGCAAACGCGATGATTGGGATTTCTCACGGCTGCATTATCGACGTAAGAATACGAGATCGGCGAGGCCTGGGGCCCGTTCGTAATTCTCCGCCCCTTTGCACTCACGCTCCTTTCCTGGCAATGACCCCCCTGGCATCCTTTCATCGTAGGTGGGGAGAAACCGGTGGAAGTCGCGCGAGTTACAGCCGCGCTCCAGTTGTCGAGTACTCGTGAACGACTCGTCCTCACGGAATCCCGGGGCCAGGCATCGACCAATGTCCATCTTTATCCGCGACTCTCCAACATAGCTAAGAGGTGCTCCCCATAAGGTAATTTGGAGTTGCTTATGGATGGATGTGGTTACAGGAGTGCTTGCTTTCACCGCGGGTGATAGACGAGCGGCCTCTTAATGAAACATAAAAGCGAAATGCATACGATAATTTGCTCGACGCGCGAATTAACGAGGCTTTAAGTACGTTTTCACGGGAGCAGAAGCGTGACGGGAATTTTGAAAATAATTCGATCGAGGAAATAATAACGGCTACATCGCCGACGAAAATGTATTTTAATTGCGAGACATAAATTGCAGCGAAAGGTCTTCTGCTCGAGATATCGGCAGTGAGATGCCACTATCGGCATTCTAATTGGGTTCACCAGTATTTTTATTTTGTTATTTGATAAAATATTTTCCTTGTGCGCGCGCTGTCTGACGGAGGAATGTTCGCGGAGTAAAATAATCTGACATTAATGATAAACGCCTCGCGGCGCACGCCATTGTCCAAATCACGTAATTTTTTAAAAAAAATTTCTCCAAAACATGTGCAAGACTTTTTTCAGTGAGGTAGTTGACAATTTTGTAAAACCAGTGCGCCAGAACATAGTTGTGCTTTATTCAAATTTCAAGGGTAAGTTACGTTAAACGACGTCTAATGAAACTCCACCGAGTGCGCTCATTATCGTTCCTCACTCCATTTTCATCCACACTTTCATTGCCTTTCTTTTAACACATCTGACATTTTCCTCTTAAATATTTTCAAACTGCTCCTATTTCCGATTAAATACATTTTAACGACTTTACCACTTTAACGTTCTTTATGATTAATAAATTCATTAAATTCGTTGGAGAGAATTTCTAATTAGAAAATTACTGATATTTCAATATGATTTGGAAACAGTTATGTTTCAAATAATTTTAAAACAACATTAAAAGTTAATAACGTATTTTATTATTGAATTTCTTTTTTCAAACAATAAAATTACAATGCTAAGGCTGTTAAATTGCGTAAAATTATAATTTCAAATATTCGAACAAAGTACAACAAACGTACAATATTTCTATAAATGAAACAAGAAGAGAAATACAAGTAAATTTTTGCTAATAATTTCCAACAGTCAATTCTTCAAAATACTTCAAAAGTAATTTTAAATAATTCTATGTAATTCCACAAAGTAAATAATTATTTCACTCGAGTCAATATCTTTAATTATCTCTCTTCTAATTATTATTGCAAATTAGGGAATAAAAATATTAACTTTCATTTTTAATAATTTTTTTGTAAAATTAAATTTACAAAATGAAATGTACTTATTGATAACATATAAGGTTTTGTGTAATTTTCTCATGAACGAAATAAAAAGTTTAATGATAATTTATTAATATTAATTAAATTAAATCATATCATCCATAGACGTAATGAAAACATTAATCATAGTCAGAGATTTTTTACTTTTTTAGAGAACAAATAATTACTTTTATCATTGGAAAAATTTTTAAAAAACAAAATACACATTTTAAAAATGAATTTATGTAAAATATTGTTCAAAATAGCTTATGAAAATAATTTTAATAGAATTTTTAATAGAAAAAACAGTGTATGTAACAATTAAAGACGCAAGTTAATTATAAATAATCATTCGTACTCTGAATATTTTCTGAATATTGAATATTTTCTTTGACAGTTTGATGAAATAATATAATAATTATTAAAATAAATATGAACTTACTTTTATTTTGTATTTATTACATTATTTATTATATTCATTTGACTTGTATTTTATTTTGATTTTGCTATCTTCGAGTTTATAAATTAAATTAGTTCTTATAAGTTAAACATTTTTATGTTTTAATGAAAATTTATAATATTATATTTATATAATGATAATATTATATATAAATACTATAATAATGATTTATTAAACATAATTTTTAAAAAATTGTTCGATAAATTTTATTTAAATAATTATATATTTTTCACTTTATAGTTCCATTAATTTTCAATTTTAATTAGATTGTTGAATATGCATTACATATTTATTATTGGGAAAAGTTAAAAAAATTCTAAATAGTGCTAGCAATTTTACATTATTATATTATTGAAGAAGAGTGTATTTTACGTTTTATTTCAATAATTTTTTATGTATTAAATTTTCCTTTAGTTGAAAGTATATTATGATAATAATAATCCTATGATAGTGATCATAATATGATTATTTGTTCTCATATCTAAATGTCTTGTTCATCTAAAATGTGTTAAAAATCATTTTTATTTTTCTCTCTTTTTTCTCTCTTTTTTTTTTTTTGTTTAAATATTTTTCATAATTTCATTTCAACGTTGTAAATATTATATTTCATAAACATACTTAAGATGTACATTTTTTAATTATACCATTGCTACATTAAATTGAATTAAAATTTACAGAAAACCATTGAGAAACAATGGAAAAAGAGTCGGAAGATATCGAGGCGACGATGCCACTGAGATCCAACGATCGCAAAGATACAGGAATCATCGTTACCGTCGGCAATACGCCGCGTCAAGTCGACGTTCAGTTCTCCGATATCTGTATATCAGTTCCGCAAAAGAAAGGTAATTCTCACTTTCCAATATTTCGCCTCGTCTTTTCGTCTCTCACGACCGTGTAATAACGGCAAGAGCCGACATTAAATGCCAACGGAATATATATATACATATATATTATTGTATATACACATGCGTGAGAGCTCATATATATTTGTATATATTACAAACGTTAAATTATACAAAAATTTATTTTTGTTTTTTACTCGTAGAATATTCTCTAAAATTTGGCTTATTTTATGCTATATCGTATTGCTTTTTGTATAGATTAATAATTGAAAATTATAAGTACATACGTTATATATTCATAAATGAGTGAGTACTATTTTCAAAACAGCTTTATAAGTAGAAAAAAAAACTAAAAAAAAAAAAATATAGAAAATCAGAATAATCATTACTCATTATTCGAATTATAATGTTAAATAAAAAAAAATGTTTTTCCTGAGTAATGTATTATTATTATTGAATTGGTATGGGCGTTTTTTTTTTTTTTTTTTTTTTTTTTTTAATAGTATGTGATGATGGAAACACATTGAGATCATTGAAATGATCGATTAAAGTTATAAGAAATTTCAAAAGATTATACGATTTTTCAAAAACATCGGTATTGGACGTGAATTCTCTTGTTAATAACTTCTTAAATGAGTTATTTTATACTTTAATGAAACGTTGAACAAGATAAAAAATATCGAGCTTTTTAATAAATTCTAAATTAATTTAATAGAATTATTTAATATAATCATTTAATACAAATTTTACTCCAAATTATTTATTCTTATTCGTATACGTGATAATGTATATATTTTATCGAACCTTCTCTATCAAATGCGTTCATAAAGATTAATGTGTTTTAATGAGAATTAAAGCAAAGTATTTTAAATTATATAGAAAGTGATGGAAAGACGGTTAGAATTCACTATTAAATACCATATACCAAGTAAAGTTGATTTACATTTTTTTTTTTTTATCAATTTGATCTTCTTTCTGGCAAAGTATAGAATTTGATACATTAAATAGATTTTACGTACATAGATCACTAAATGCCAATGTATTAAGCGTTGCTCCACATGCTATCACTTTGAATTATAATTTGTTATAATTTTTTTTCGATTAACTATTTTATCTTTACTTCAATGCATGAATAAGGCAAGGAGAATTAGGCAAGTAAATTAATAAGCAGATTTATCATATATAATATCTATCGATCAATTACTCTCTATAGTATTCTAATAAGTAAATTAATAAGCAGATTTATCATATATAATATCTATCGATCAATTACTCTCTATAGTATTCTACATAAACTTATTTAAATAAATTACAAGTAATCTCTTTCATGAGATATTTAATAGTTTTATCTTATACCTTAATAATTATAATATTGACTCTATACGAATTTTGTCAGTTTTCACTATTATATTGCTGACATTGCACGATTTAGTACGGACATAATAAATTTAGTACTATCGCATGAATTTGTAGTAAATTCTGATAAATAATCTTCTCTGTCTAATCTCACCATCCTTATCAATTCTGTCATAATTATCATAGACGAATATTGTCAATGTTTGGCCCTCATAATCACCAATGCTCTCAACGCAGAAAAAAAACAAAACAAAACTAGTAAGAGGCTTATGTCCTTGTGTACACAGGCAAATGCAAGGAGATTTTATGCGGTGTAACGGGAGAGTTCCGTTCGGGCCGGCTCACGGCGATCCTCGGGCCCTCCGGAGCCGGGAAAACGACGTTACTGGACATCCTGGCGAGCCGCGGGGCCAGGAGTTCCCGCAAGAAGGTTCAACTTGGTGGTCTACGCCTGAATGGAGTCAGTTGCTGCGAACGTCCGGAGATTCTTCGTCGACTGAGCGTCTGCTATATCCCCCAAGAGTTTGCACTCATGCCCTTCCTCACCACCAGAGAGACGATACACGTCGCGGCGACTCTCAAGCTGCCCGGGAAATCTTACGACCCAGGCACCAGGAAATTCGTTGTATGCACACTTGGCTCTCTTGAATCCGAGCTCCCATCCCACTTTCCTCCAAAGTTTTTCGCTTTCCTATTAAACCACGCCCACGACCGTCAATGGCCAACTATGAGAAACGCTTAATCAATTATTAAGAAAATGAAGTGAAAATTATACTTCGTCGAGCGACTATGCTTTAAGATAATTTCATCTTAAGCTTTAAAGTTTGTTTTGATAAATCAATGCTTTAATTAGTTATAAACAAAATGAAAATGTACAAGTTACAAGCAAAAAATAATGGCATGTAATATAATATTTGAAAAGCTTGAAAAACTTTATTAAATGGAGACAGAATCTATCATTATATATATATATATATATATATATATATTAAATTATTTAATTAATTATTCCGAGGAAAAAAAAGATCTTTAATTTTACGTGAAGTCGAATGAAATTTGCACTCTGAATTAATGAATTGAGCTTTGTAAAGCGATGATTGTTTTGCAAAAAATTAGAAATATAACTATAATGTTGAATATCTAATAGGCTAATTAATATGCTCAAGAACGCGTCAATTTTTTAAAATTTATAGTATTGAACGTAATGTAATATTAAAATATGACTGAAAAAATCACATAATAATGATATTTAAAGGATCAATAATAGCAATAATATGAACTCGAAGGATACTTTACTAAATTGCTTTTTCTCTTTATAAAAGGCTATAAAGAATCGTTTGAATCAATGAAAGCAGAAAAAAAACTATGGATAGAAAGAAAGGCAATTGAAAGTTTTCGATCCAATTCTTGTTAAAAAAAAAAAAAAAAAAAACATTTCAATTGAAATTCACGCAATTTGAACAGCTCACGAGAATTTTAATACAAGAATTTATAGCAAAAGTTCAATAATCAAAGTGCAAAATGTGTACGAAATACACAAGATGCATAGGACCAAAACTTCCTGTACTTGACGAATTGCTTGAAAGCTCATCGGCCAAACAATTTCAACGAATCTCTAACTGGCAATAAATAAATGACGAGAATAAAAACTAAATAGCGAGAAAATAGAGCTTTGTTAAACAAGTGATAATAAAGTTAAAAGTTCGTCTAAAAGTTGTGCTATTGATATCCTAGATGAACGACGTAGCGACTAGATTGGGCCTCCAGGACTGCATGGACACGCTGACAAGTAACTTGAGCGGAGGTGAGAAGAAGCGACTTTCGATAGCCGTGGAGATGATAACGAGTCCCTCGGTGATGCTCCTCGACGAGCCGACCAGTGGCCTCGACAGTGCCTCCTCCAATCAGGTGCCTATAAAATACAAAATACAATTTGCAATAAAGAACTTTCTATTTAAGCGATCGGACTAATAATGCTCGACCGGTTATTAATCAGGTGATCGGACTCCTGGGCTCGATGGCGCGCACCGGCTGCACCGTCGTCTGCGCGGTTCACCAGCCAAGTAGCCACATAACATGTCGCTTCGACGACATCCTCGTGTTAAGCCAAGGGAGAAGCCGCTACTGCGGTCCCCGCGACAGTCTCCTCGATCACTTCAAGAACGCCGGCTACGCATGTCCGCCTTTCTACAACCTCGCCGAGTTTGGTAAGCGAGGCTCGGACGATGAGCCGTCGAGAGAAATTTATGGACCTTCCCTCCATCGTCCTCATTCATTCGCGCTCGAGACGTTTTTTCTTCTTTTTTTTTTTTTTTACATTTCATACTCTTTATTAGTGATCGAAACGCAAACATACTTTAAAGAGCTTCGTATAAATTTTTTTTTTTTTTCATTTATTAGTATCCGTTTATTTCAAATAAGTTTTACGTCCGATTCAAATAATTCCAGCAGTAACCTGTCGCTAATCCTTTGAAAATCATAGCAAAAGTCGATATTTTCCAGATTAATTTTTGACACGCATAAGTACACTTTACATTAGAAATGCCATCCGGTAAAATATTCCTCGTGTCCTGTACTTCATTCATAAATCTTTTGACATATTATTTTATTGAGAAAATAGCGATTTATTTATATTGAGTAGAGGAGCCTCGATAACAGGAATAAAATACAGATTTAAGCGCGAATAGAGTAAGCCGCTGTGAAAATGTTTTAAATGTGTTTAAATAAGCTTCCTGTGAAACGTCATTCCCAACATGGAAGCGTTAAAAATAATAAAAAAAAAAAAAAAAACTAATTTGTATGGCGCTATTCAGTGCTGGAGGTGGTGACAGGTCAGCGAGGTGGCAATTACGAGCTCCTGTGCAGCAAAGACTCGATGGACGAGGCCAACGTGAGCGCCAAGTACCTGAGCCGCTCCTCGACCTCCAGCTTCCACGGCGACTCCGGTGCCTCGAAGCGCTACGCCGTCTCCCATTGGACCCAGCAGAAGATTCTCCTCCGGCGAGCTTTTCTCTGCATTTCACGTGACAACGTACGATTAACAATCCACCACTTTTTCCCCTCTCCGCTAAAAATTGTCTCATTTATATTTCTAAAATGTACACGCGTTTATAGACTTTTTTTTTTTTTTTTTTTTTTTTTTTTTTTTTTTTTTTTTTTTTTTTTTTTTGAAGTAAAAGAAGAAGAAAGATAGTTGTGTAGATGATAGCTAACGGACATGGAATGACCATGCCAATTGTTTTTAATGCTCAATTCCAAAGTCAAGTGACAAACTTTTATCAAAGGCTTATATCGTTCTTGCGTAAAGTCAATTGACTGATTACTTATGCGCTAATAGCTTCTCGCGATACTCGAACAAATATAATACGACGAAGGATCTTACCTGTAATTCACCATTATCGACTGTCTTGTCTTAAAAATTTTCAGTGTTTGAGTATTGTTTGAAAAGTGAAACGCGTTCCATCGAAATCCATTGGAATGCAGTGGCAATTTCCATTGCCCGTCTAAGCAATAATAAATAACACGTTTCTTTAAAGGCAAAAATTAATTTCTAAAATTGTAAAGTAATGAAAAGGACTCGTTAGCATTTCATTCGGATCGCATATGAAAGAATCTCTCGTTATTTCTCGTGCTATTACAAGCTATCTCTCTTTATCTATCTATCTTATCTTTCTTTTCCAGACTATGACCAACTTAAGGCTTTCAGCGCACTTTGTCGTCGCCATTCTTTTGGGAATAGTTTTTTACAAGTTTGGTCACGATGCCAGTACAGTATACAGCAACGTTGCTTGCCTATTCTTCTTCGCTGTATTTCTCTTCTTCGCAAACTCAATGCCATCCGTGCAAATGTGTAATATTGAATTTTTATTGTTAACTCTAATACCGATACTAACCCCCAAACGGCCATACGAATTATCCATACAAAACGAGAATACCTTCCACCTCTTACTTTACCTTTTATCGCTAATCCACTTCACAACGTTATCACTAAATATTTTCAAGCAAAAAAACTTCCCTTTTTAACTGCACGCTGCACAGTTGCACGTTGCACTCTTATTCGGTTGCATTTGCGGTGGCGTTTAAGACTCGATACTTATTTAAGAGTATAAACGATCGTTAGGTACATGAAACATTTACATGAAAATATAAAAGAATCGTACGGATCATCAAGATTAACAATGAAATATTAAAGTTGGTATCGAATTAAATTCAAAGTAAAACAACGTCTATATTTATAAATTCACTGATTAACGAATTTATGCGTAAAACAGAGAGACAGACAATATTTCAATAACTTATTTTTATTCATTAACTTTAATTTAAATGTACATCGCAATGGCTATTATCACGTGATTTTTCGTTCTTTACACGCACGTTATGTGCTTGAAATAAATGCTCGAACAGATGCATCGCGTATGAATATATATTCCAAATTACCTTACCTTCCTCACTTTTATCGAGCAAAGACGATAGATTATCAATAAAGCCAAACAAAAACAAAAAATAAAAATAAAAATAAAAATAATCTCTCGATTGTAAAAATGTACGATTCATTGCTTTGGAATTTATCAAAGTAATGAGGTAACGAATTTGCGATTTTCACGCAGTTCCACCAGAAGCGACGGTTTTTCTCCGTGAAAACACAAACAACTGGTACTCCCTCGAGGCCTACTACATAACGAAAGTCCTTGCCGACCTGCCAATACAAGTATTACAGAAAAGCTTGCTTTTATTTATAAAGAGAGTTTGCTCGCGCGCATATTAATTTAATAATTCTCTCCTCTCTACGTTAGATAGCTTGCCCGACGGGATTCCTGGCGATCGCCTATTACATGACCGGTCAACCCCTCGAGCTCATGAGATTTGCTCAAGTTTGGCTGATCTGCACGCTATTTACCATCATGGCGCAATCCTTCGGCATCGTCACCGGAGCCGCATTCAACACACACGTAATGTCCTTCAATTTTCTCTCTCGCCCCTTTCAATACGTAAAATATCACATTGCTCAGAATTAAAATGACCCCGTTTGTAAAATTATAATTGCTTTCTCCCCACCTCCAACCGCCCACATTTTTCATTTTTCAATTTATATTGCTCGCGATAACGAAGTTTATGGATTCTGAATTTTTAATATTACTATGCGATATTCATTATGGATATTAAAGAAAATCCATGCGATAGATATTTGATTACCAATACATTTATTATCTTTTATAGATCGGCATGTTCTTAGTCCCAGCCTTTAACATTCCCATGTTTCTCTTTGCCGGATTCTTTCTCAAGCTCAAAGAGATTCCATTCTTTCTGCAGTTCCTCAGTTTTATAAGCTATTTTCGGTAAGTAATGCTCCAGTATTTCTTAATTCCCAGTAATACCCATCTTAAAAGCAAAACAAAACAAAGCAACAAAGAAAAAAACTCAATCTTTCAAATCTATCCTCATCGACGTACATATTGTAATTTACGTGAATTTAAAGCTCACGACGACCAAAGCCCACCCATTGGACAAAAATTTTGCCACCATTGATTCCAAAGAATCATCGCCTTAAACATTAACGAATTAAACATTACACCGATGCGTTTTAGGTATGCGTTCGAAGGCATCATGCAGGCTGTGTACGTAAACCGGGAGAAGATCCCATGTCACACGGACTTCTGCCCCCTGCGATTACCAAGTCGTATCCTCGAGGAGTTTAACATGCCCTCGGTGCCCTTTGCTACGACAGTCTTTGCCCTTGTCAGCTGGATCGTCATCCTTCACTCGCTCATTTACGGCGTATTGCGCTGGAAGCTCTATGTTTTTCGAACGTAACCGAGGAAAGCGGGGCCTAATCCTTGGTCTCTCACTTTCATCCATGTAATTTGCAATTATTTGCATAGTTGGAGCCTGTGCTTTTCGATTGACCATCACATTGACGAAATCGAAGAAAAGAGAGAGGGAGTGGCCCATTGGGAAATGGTCGTTGCGCTAGTGAAAATCGCACTCAATGGCTAAGATTTCAGCATGCGGTTTTGGGAATGAAAATTCTGTCTTTGTTTAATGTACAGGCTCGGCTCTGCTTCAAGAAATTGACGCTCGACAGACAATATATATTCGACGCTAATTAAATCAATGTGTATTGGAATACTTGGAGTTTGAGAGTTTTATACATTTATTTTATACGAGATTATACTTGTCCTTTGTTATTGAAAACGCGTGTACTTTAACGAATATCGTCCTTTAAAATATCAATGACATTGGATGGGAAAATCGAGCAATGATATATTCAATCTATAGTTAACGATAATCAATAATTCTCATTAATTTTGTAAAAGTTATTTCTAATAAATTTTTAATTTATTCCCATTGTCTTATTCTAGAACGAATACTTGAAGAAAGCACTTTTATTCAGAACTTTCACCACAGTACATCTTCATATTCTCATAATTACATAATAATTAATAATATAAAATTAAGTTCATCTCTATCTAACGACATTTAAACTAACGAATGAACGAAAATAATTATATGCCGGAGGTAAAAATAAACCTCTTAGATAATAGTAATTTTGATCTGGGCTATTTATAATGTTTATTAAAATTTTTGAAAACAATATGAGAGCTTTTAAAATAAATTTTCATTGAGACTTAATAATATCTGTATGATATTTATATATATTCTATAATTATTATAAGCTTACAAGAAACTATTTATATCCTTTTTCATATGACAAACATGCTATATATGTATATGAATTAAATATGTATATGAATGTCATACGTGTATATTAGCATAACATAAATTAGTAACAAACATGTGTATTAGTGAAATAGAAAAAAAGAAAAAGAAAGACAGAAAAAAAGTAGTTTAAAGAAAATTTTGAAATCATTAACATTATTTATGTAAATGTGACTATTTATTTATGTAAATGTAATAAAAATGATCCATAATGTAATAGGTAATCAGACAATAGACAACAAATTCTTTATAATACGGACAAATTTTCAGTTCATTGCCAAGCAATACATATGTAAAAAAGCATTACCTAAATCAAAATAATGATCAACATTAAAATAAGCAAGCATCCATAGATCATCGTAGAGCTTGAAAATACGATGAAATAAAAATTTTTATTCTATTTTTTCATACATAATATAAAAGAGTAGCAGTAATCGAGTATTAATACATATATATCTTGTATTATAAATTTTTTTATATAAAATGCAGATATTTATAAATATCAGCAGTGTGCTATAGTAAATATTATATTGATTTTGACATCAACGCACACAATATTTATTATAACTCAATGTAAATTTTGTATATCCTTCATCCAATCGTTACTTTGGTAGATTTTTTCTATTATCTAATACTTCCATTGAAATTTAACATTAATTTAACAAAATGTAATTTATTCTTTATTGCTTAATCAACATTCTCAAAAAACATGCTTGTCATTTAGTTTCAGCGATATAAACTAAAATGGATATGTATAAATTTGTGGGCAAAAAAAAAAAAAATGAGTTAAAATAATTAAGTATAAAATTTTTAGAAATAAAAAAAATTTGTAAATATAAATAGGAAATATTATTAAAAGTTACACGCTATTGTAGCTTATTATTTTCGTCTCTTCGATATTATCATTATTTTATTTAATTCAAGTTTCATATGCAAACATTTTCATTCTATAACGATAGCTTATACCAAGGATTACTTTATAAAATATGTATAATTATTTTTATTTATTCTAATTTACCAAAATTTATTCTACTTCTTAAACGTGTTTTAATATAAAAATTATCGTTTGTTTTTTTTTTTTTTTTTTTTTTTTTTTTTTTTACCTTTGTCACCTATATATCTGCAAAGGCATCAATTTGCGATTATAACTTCATACAAAGTATTACATAAAAAAAATTTATGAAAACGGTAAATTAATTAATGTTTAATTCACTTGATTTGTTTATTTCACTATAAATAATTCGCTGTGAATGATTTTTTTTTTTATAAATATATGCTTTTACGTAACACTCTGCCTGCACATATTAAAACTATTTATGCCTATGAAAAACTTCAGCACATGAAAAGTACTTTGATATATCGATTTTAATGATTTAAGAGTTTTTGAATCTTAATACTTTTTGTTAAAATTTTGAATTAAAAGTTGCATTATCAGGTCAATTATTGTCTTTGTATTGTATTTAAAAATTTAACAAAAGTCTGTGATACGCGTATAAATGTGTGGCAAATTTATTAAAAATCTGTATTATATCGCTATAGTCATTGCTGAATAAATGCTTTCATCTTACAACGATTAATTGTTTAAATTTACTTTATTATATATAAAAATAGCAATTTTTATTATTATTTTAATATTTAAATTTGGTTAATTAAGCCAACATTCCATTGAGGATTCGATGTGCAACACTCACTATCACTATATAAACTAAATATATAATCTAGAAAGATTATTTGATAGTAGTTGAATTATAGTACAAATATAATTATGAAAAACTTTGAGATTTTGGTAGCGTTTAATGAAGAGCGAATAGGAAATATTCGTATAGTTATTAAAATATATCATCCGTGGATACGAATAAAATAGTGAAAATGATGACCTAACGAATATAACTTATGCTGATTTAATTCTATTCATCTAGTAAAGTAATCTAGTTATTGTAGACTACCGTAGGAAAAAAGCTTTGTTATTTGTTTTTTTCTTAATGACAAGGAAAAGATATTAAAAATTACGCTGGTGGATGTAATTTATTTTGCCTGAATTCACGAAGCCAAGTCAAAAAGTGCTTAACATTTCGGTAAAATTCTTATAAAAATACATTTGCTTATTTTAGTTGAGTTACGATTATTGGAAGGAATAGGAACCGTAAATTGCCATACGTTCCATCGTATCGAGGTGACGCAACTTTCCAATAGTGTCAGGGGCGCATCGTTGCTCGAACGATGAAAACAAAATTCCTGTCGATGACGATGCACACAGCAATCAAGACAATTAGCATACTAAATATAATTTGATAATTATAACTAGACTAATACGACGTTAGAAAATTTAATATTTGACAATCCAACGTTTTTAATTCATTTGATATACTGTAAGAAGTAGCAGATTTTCAGAAATATCTTTGAATTGCATACATAATTAATAAAACAAGTACTAGGCAGAGAGACTCTGAGTAAATTAACAAAGTTAAATTGTAACTAATCACTTGTAAAGAGTATAAACAACGTCACATTTATCATCTTATACAATGTGCTCATTCATACATTGCTTGCATCAGCATTATTAGCGTATTTCTGATTAATGTGCTACTAATAAATGGTAGTAACACATTTCTCCCTGACACGCTCGATTGTATTTTAAAATATTAAGACAATTTTTATCGCTAATCGAAAATATAAAACAAAGGAAATATTATTATGAATAATGCTTTGAGGAATATTTAGGTATTAATAATTAAGATAGCATTGCATTTCGTATATAATATTTAAAAAATTTATATTCCGACAGAGTACATATACAAAATTTTTTTAACCAATTAATTAAAGTGTCATATACAATAGAAATGCAAAAAAGATATCGTAAAATCGACTGAGGATATATCAATATCATTTTTGATACTGATTTTTTTTTTGTTTTTTTTTTTTTTTTTTTTTTTTTTTTTTTTTTGTTTTGTCGAGAAAGTCAAAACACAGTAATAATGCTATTTATTAAATTTTCAAATAGAAAAACTGATTAATAAAAGAATATCGTACGTATATAAATATTATAACAATTGATCTATACAGTCAAAGGAAACAAAGTAACAACAGTATATTTAATAATAATATGTTTACTATCATAAAATTGTATATTTTTACATGTATTTCTTATCTCAGCTAGTATGCACTGTATGCTAGTATGCATATACATGTATATACATGTATTCATTTCGTAAACTCATTTCATTTAATTTAATTGACTTGTCGGTGAGACAAAGCTCATAATCATTTTACATACAATAAATAAAAAATAGAATTGACTTATTTGCGCTTCACGGAAAATTCATAATCAGTTCCGATAAAAAAAAAAGATGAAAATAACGATGCATACGCTAAATTTTATCATCGATGTTCATTACTTTTTTCCATTTATCATTGACAGTTTAAACCGTAGTAAACAGTAAGGTCATTATTACGTTAATTAATAATGAAAAAAAAAAAAAAAAAAAAAAAACGAAAAAAAATTCAATTAAAAAAAAACTCTCGCGCGTAAACATTCAATGTCGAATGAGATCATACTTATACGATCCTGTACAATGAAAAATAATGCATTTCTGTTTATTGATGTTTGTAGAAAATTTTTTTACCGACACTCTCTCAGTTTCAAACTAATGGCAACGGCATTTCTCAAGTGAAAGCTCCTATTATCTCTGCTTGAGCGCAATGAAAGCTAACGAATAATAATAAATTCTATTTAAAATTGACATGGTTATATCTTATGAAAATATTACATCGAGATGGAATATTTTGAAAAAAGATTTAATAGTATTATAGAGAGAAAAAACACGTTTGCATGTATAATTAATCATTTCTGTCGACGATTAGTTTACGAAGTTGACCTATCGATAATATAATACTTATAATTTTTCTTCTTTTTCCATTTTTCTCTTGTGAATCAATTAAATTTTACTTGAGCTTCGAATTTGCATTTGCATAAATAATCTGCGACTAGTGTTTCTTAAAGTTATTGAATTTTAATTTAAACGAGTATTGAAAAACTTTAGTTATGACTCAAGCGTTTCAACTTTATTTATTGTGCAAAATAGATATGAATATTTCAAGGAAACTATAATGCTTCGATAAACTTTGTAAGTACTAGTTATAAATCACGTAATTTCCGTTTAATTAGGCATCGACTGTACGAGCACGAGAACAACAAAACAACAAACAGTGCTTATTATAACAGAAAAAGGACGTACGGCACTTTAATTCGAAAGGAATGATTAAAAATTTTATATATCAATGAACTACGCCTATAATTGCTGAAAAATAGACTTTTAGTCGAATTAATAGGTCTTGTGGTAAATAAATTTCTTTCGTTTCATTAATTATACCTAATATCGACGATTTAAATAATTATTTTGAAAAAATCGCATATATTAAATGAGTCAACGAATTTTCGCTAATCTTCCGCCCTCTAGCACCTCCTTACACATATATCTCATTAGTTTTAAAAATATTCAGAAAAATATATATATATATATATATATATATATATATATATGTGTGTGTGTTTTTTTGTTTGTGTGCGTGTGTGCGTGCGTGCGTGCGTGCGTGCGTGCGTGCGTGCGTGCTGGTGTGTGTGTGTGCGTGTGTGTGTGTGTGTGAAATAATTTCACTACTACGCCTTTCGCATCCCTCTTCACAGTGCGCTTGGGGCAGTTTTTCTAATAATCATCCCTACATCTAACATCACAATGTCGACAAATTTCATAACTACATATGGCACACGTTGCAAAACCTTTCTATTCTCGGTTAACGGCCCGAGGGAATTGTCAAATTTTCGTTCGTTAATGTGCTTAATAGTCCCCCAGTCTCCGTTTCATCGTCGACCGCTACGGTGCAGCCTCGAACGACGGAATTCCCACAATAGTACATCATGCGAGCGGGTTTTTTGTTATGAGATGGGAATCTTCCTATCTCGAGGACAGAAGTTTCCAACGCAAAAGGAAATAGGCGACGATGCGCATGGCGAGGACGATAAAGGAGAGGGCGGCGATGTCGTTCCAGAATTGATCGTCGCTCATCGCGATAATTTCCTTTACGAATTTCCGTGGATCCTTGTAAAAGCAGAAGTCAAGGTCATCGTTGTGACACGCAAGAGTCTGTCGATTCAAGCCGTAAATTGCGTTCACGTATCTGCAACGATGAATAAACATTGGTCGTATTATCCCTTTCGCAGCTTTTTGCGGCATCGTTTTCACTAATCACTCCAACAATTTTAATAAGCTTTCGCAAAAATTATTTAGTATAATATAATTCAAATGGTTATTCGATCTTGTGACTATTAAGATGAGCCTCAACTTTTTCTTCAACTCTCATTAAGGACACGTGTACGTGTCGAATTTAAAAATGCTTTTATATAATTAGTTATATGCAAAAATTACGATGTATTAAATGCGTGTGTGTTTGTTTGTGTGCCTGTGTGTGTGCGTGTGTGCCTGTGTGTGTGCGTGTGTGCGTGTGTATATAAACGTTATAGTTTTATCATAATTAATAGTTTGTTGTGATATCATTCTTAGTAGTAATTTAAAAAAAAAATATATATATCATAAATACCCTTCGAGACCATATCGCAAATAGCTAATGTACGTTCCCCAGTATAAATAGTTTGGAAGATCTCGTAAAGACACCCCAAATCCAGCAAACATCATCATTGGTACGGAGAGTGTGGGTGCTAAGAATGTCCCATTCTAAAATTGCAAAATTATCTTCTCAAACTTTTGAAAATAAATCTTAACATATTAAAATATCATTTGTATAATGTTTCGAATATTTTTATAAGTATTTTCAATTATCGGCAACTTTCATTAGGAAACGTGGATGTGAATAATGAATGGATATATAAGTGGGTATGATACTTAATATTCTTATGCAATACACGAAATATAATAATATTTTTCTATTCAAATATATTAGTTATTAAATGCATATTCGATCATTGCATATCCCATTACTACGCTCTGTCGCCGTATGCCAGAGAATCCTAATACGATAAAGAATTATTTATCAATTATTATCGCTATCCTTGCATTCGCTTATTAATTATTATTCACGATTCACTTTGCAACCGATTTCCCTCTATTAATATATACATAAACACCGTAATATAATGCACATTATATGAAGTTGATATCGTTGAATTTTTATTTACAAATCGTTCCACTTCAACCGCAATATTTATAAACACTACTTGCAATGTTTCGTTTTATATTTCTCTTTAATATAATATTTTCTTCGTACAAAATAATCTTTTATTGATTAAAATGTTGTTTATAAAAGTCTAAATTGTTATTTAAATTCATGTAATTATTGCACTTTATTGAGAATCAATTATGTATTACTCCTTCACTTTTTTATATAAAAAATTTTATTTTTATTCATAATAATAATTATTATTAATTTATTTATCAATGCTCATAAGTTATAGAGCTACAGAGTTATTATTCTTTTTCTTTATCTGTAAAATACAAATGAAAATTGGAAGGTATTTTATATTTAAAGATGCACATTTATGAAAAAAAAAAAAAAAAAAAAAAAAAAAAAAGTTAATTATCGATTCTTAATTGAAAATTAATAAATATAGTATCTCGAAAGATCATGGAATTTTGCTTGCCAAAGCAAATTTTGAGAGCAAATTATTATAAAAATTATGTTTATCCAATATTTGCTGAAAAACAACAGTATGAAAAACGACAATTTATACTTTGAAAATAATAATAATATATATATATATATATTAGGGATGAATAAAGAAACTTAATAATGAAACTTTGAATTACTGTCAAAATTTCTTAGCAATGCATAATCGGAACTTTGTTTTTTGCCTCGAAGAAAATTCTGATTTTCAAATATATAAATGCGTAAATCCACGCGTAATGTCCATATTATTATGATTATTATTATTATTAACCAAACCATGTGAAAATAATTTAATATCTGTACAGATACTCGCGAGCAAATGAGTCACTACATTAACTATCGAGAGCACGTATATATCCGTTTCATTAATTTATTTATTACATGATTTATTTTCCATAAGCGCAAGGACATTTACGAATTTGCATAATTGTTAAAAAAAAAAAAAAAAAAGAGGAAAAAAAAAATTTAGATATAATTGTGATTGTAATTGATAAGTTATTTCATATATTGTCAATATCTTTGTACCTCTGTAACTCAAATCAAACATAGCAATATTAAAATAAAAATTCTTCAAATAACAATTATGCGCATAATCACTTATTATTAATCAATACTGATTTTCGATATTTTTTAACTCAATAATCTAATGTTTTAAATTGTAAAATTTTTCATTAAACGTATAATTATTAATTATTGTTAAAGATAATTAATTCGATCATCAGTAAACAAATAAAAGATTTTCATATTATCTCATGAAAATTATTACTCGCAAGTGTAATTAAAATACTTCGTGTAACATTTAAATCTTGTAATATCGTTCATTTACCCTTGTAATGTAAAACATGAAAATAATAATATATTAGAAATGAAATGGAAAATATTTTTAATAAATTTAGAGAATTCGTCGAATGAATGAATGAATATCCGTATTAAGTAGGAAAATAAATTACTAGGAATAATGGAAAAAATGTATGTCGCTTATTGAATGGTTTTGCATTATACGAATAGCATTGAATTTATTTTAATCTAACCGATAAATAAAACTTAACAATAATTCTTTAATCAATATACATCCTGATCCATCGGACGTAGAAAAGAAAATGATAATCCCTTTGCATTTATAAAACCAACACTTTTTATTTTATCGCTGTTAGGCAAATATAAATTAAGTGATGGAAAAAAAGAATTTTGAAATATTTTCACGTCGTTGGATCGTTAAATATCTTCTCCTTTCCACTAATTCCCGACATTCCCAATTATTTTCATTTTTTATGGCTAAAATGGTCGGCGCGTAATATTAATTTCCTAATGCAATGCTAATGCAATAATAATTTTACCACAACGTCGAAGCTCGAGCCAATCATGAACCCGAAGCTTTGGGCGACGAAAGCCACTAGCAGACTGATTCCAAAGAACATGGAAAATCTAACGATGTCGTGTGGCTGGTCGGACATGAAGTAGACAATGACGGTGAAGAATAGGCAGCCGATAATCATCACGGGAATGTCAACAACCGTCACTGACATATAATACGCTTTCAAGCTGTACCAACGATTGAAATGTTCCTTCTTCAAAATGTTCATCTCTGCTGGGACTGAAATGACATTGCAAGAAAATATATGACCTTTTAGAGACAATTTCCATTCAATCTCAAATAGCGCGACGACATTTAGTCTTTAATCTCTATGAAATTATTATACAGTACAAAATTATTATACATTACAAGTAATTATTTGAAATTAATGATGCTGTAATGTAAAATATTTGTCGACAATGACGAGTATCGTAACGGTAATAACTAAATTCCTTACTAAGTATGAAAAAAAAAAAATAATAATAAAAAAATTGAGTTTATCAAGTAAAGTGATTCCACGTATTATCGTTATTGGCACAATAAAGCAACGAGCCGTCAATGTACATTAGTATTCAATTATCGCATAATCGTGGTGTTTGTAAGTCCACGTGAATAAATAAATTGACGAGTATCGAGGGAATCGACGCAAACGATCGACGAAACGAAGTATTCGCGAGCATCGAGCGAATGTTTCAAACGGGTGAAAGTCCCAGGCGAATAATGCACAGTGAAATTTAAAACCGCAGTCTCGCTCAAAGTGATTCGAAGCACACCGCCATAGCATCATAGCATAGCATAGCACACCGACAATAAAATACGCATACGTAGCATAATCATCGAATCGAATAAGGCTCGTTAATTTTTCATTGTCGGCGAGTTGATTAAGGTACGGCTCGGTTGCACACAGATGCAAGTTGTCGAATACCTACTGGTTAAGACCGTTAACATCATGGTGGTCATCATGTGATGTATGAGGCAGGCAAACAGGAGATTGTAGTTTTCGATTATGCGATCGGCATTGTTTCCGGCCTTCATAAACAACGTTCCCAGCATTAAACCAGTGCATATGTTTACGACTATTCGTAAATGCGTGAGTGTCTGTAACAAGAGAATCGGAGAATTATCTTTCGTTTGAAAATTGAAATTTTCATGTGATTTATGCGGTGGTACGCTTATTATAAGTCAAAGCTTCGCTAAGGCGACGAATACAGAAAATACGTCAACTAGTTGTTCTAGTCTACTAGTTCTAATGTGAATGTTGAAGAATGTTGAAATATGGAAAAATATTAAAGTTACTTATTCAGATAATCATATTATCATCGAAGCGATGTATTAAATATTCATTCTTATTAAAATTTATACATATATATATATATATATATATATATATTTATTTGTTTGTTTTTTGTTTTTTTTTTTTTTTTTATTGAGTTATATAGCGTATCAGTACTTACAGAGTCTCTTTTAACTTTTATGCCGCCTCTCTTCAACAAGACTTTTATTTGATTCCATTGCGATGTTGCTTGAGGTCCTCGATTTCCACCGTTTTGTTTATTACTTTTTAACGGATTAATTGCTGAAATCACATTTGTAATTTTATTAAAAAAAAAAAAAAAAAAAAAAAAAAAAAAAAAAAAAAAAAATTTTTTTTTTTTTTTATTTTTTTTAAAAAAAATCAACTAGTTGTTCTAGTCTACTAGTTCTAATGTGAATGTTGAAGAATGTTGAAATATGGAAAAATATTAAAGTTACTTATTCAGATAATCATATTATCATCGAAGCGATGTATTAAATATTCATTCTTATTAAAATTTATACATATATATATATATATATATATATATATTTATTTGTTTGTTTTTTGTTTTTTTTTTTTTTTTTATTGAGTTATATAGCGTATCAGTACTTACAGAGTCTCTTTTAACTTTTATGCCGCCTCTCTTCAACAAGACTTTTATTTGATTCCATTGCGATGTTGCTTGAGGTCCTCGATTTCCACCGTTTTGTTTATTACTTTTTAACGGATTAATTGCTGAAATCACATTTGTAATTTTATTAAAAAAAAAAAAAAAAAAAAAAAATGCTTGTTTTACTTAAGTTCGATTTTAAATAAGAAATAAGAAATATAAACCTCTTAAGGATTTGGCATCCAAAAGTGCACTTGGATTGTTAAACCATTTGAGGCTCCTGCCGTTTTGAGTACCCTGAACGAGCGTTTCGATTTTGTCTTCCCCATATTCACCACATGCCAATTCAATTACTACGAACATTTTGGAATGAAATATTTTTACGCCATTTGAATTTACACGTAATAAACGTGTTAAAAAAAATTATGACAAAATTTATAAATGTTTCTGCTCTTAATATATGCAGAGGAAATTATGTTTTTAGATTTTAAATTTTACTATAAACTTTACAGTTTATTATAAATTTGTGTACTTTTAGTAATATTACTTTCACCTACTCGTACGTATGGAACAATTAAATAGACAAAATTGATTAATTATCATAAAGTATGCTTTAGAGTTGATGTTGTGAATAGAAATTATCGCGTACGAGATTCTTTACGATATCAAACATATAAACCATAATATTATGCTCATTAATATTTTCAATACATAATAAACTATGTGCATTAAAGTGTATTTACCGTAATCAGCTGGATTGTGATACATTGGACAGGGAAGTTTGACATTTTCCAAATACGGCACTAAATTATGCGTTGCACCTTGATAAAGACATTCACCTTTCGCTAACACGTATACCTATGAAAAAGGCATTAATCAATTAAAATTACAAATTATAAGTTTAATTAAATATCAATTGACATGAATTTTATTCCAAATTTAGCTTCGTTTATTGAGAAAGCATAAAAGCCAATATAGGATACACAATTCGTCATGAGTTATTGAATTCAAAGTCACGCATATAATATGGACGAATGTATAAGTTGAAAATAAAAGGCAATTAAATATTTTTAATCGGCCATGCATTAATAATTTTCATGAATTATTCATTATTGTTTTTTTTTTTCAAGTGGCGTCTTAAGGCCTTTAAAGTGATAAATTGAGCAATCAAGGAGAGAAATATACAAATAATGGAGAGTATTAGACAAATTAAAATGTAGTACTCGTATTAGAAAATAATTCGTAAAATTAATGAATTGCCATGTTGTTAGAGCCGAGAATGCATGATAAGCATATTATTCATGCAAGAGCTTTTTTCTTCTTTTTCTTTCTTTTTTTTTTTTTTTTTTTTCATATCGTAATTACAGTGTGACGTAGATTGGTAATTTTTCTCACATTACGTAAATAGATAAAAAGATCGTTTTGATGCTAGTAGAGAAAAAAGAAAAGAACAAAAAAACGTTCAACGCTTTAAAAAGTATTCGAATGATTTGATTTAATTAAATTATGACATGTTATCTTCTACCAAAGAACGCAAACGAAGAATGCGACTTTATTGACGCACTTTATTGATTTATCATCGAGTCAATTTTCTGTCATTCGTTGCTTTAAAATACGAGATTTCCGAGGGCTCGTCAATTTATCAAACGAGCAAGAGTCGGTGCGTAAGAAACAAGGACAGAAACGAAGAGAGGCGCGTTCGAGCCAACTATCAACCGAGAGAGAGAGAGAGAGAGAGAGAGAGAAAGAGAGAGAGAGAGAGAGAGAGATACATGCCTGATCAAAAAGCTGGAAAATCATGGCACTTGGTTGATGTATTGTGCATATTATCGTTCTACCCTGGCGTGCAAGCAATTTGAGAAGATTGCACACTTGTGTACAGGATGAGCTATCGAGACCCCTGCAAATATTTCAAAATAATTTTGACCATTAAAAGCCGTAAAAATAAAAAAAAAAAAAACATTGAGAGACTCGAGCGGGAAATTAAATCCTATTTGTATTTAAATATGTCGCGAACACATATATATATATATATATATATATATATATATATGATTGTCAAATGCGATTTAAATAAATATCCGGCCGCTGAGAACAACTACATTCTTTCAATCTGCTCTCATCGTCACAAAATTCAATGTCCAAGGAGCATTTTGCGCATATGCTCATGCTCGTCCTACAAAATTACACGTTAGGCTGATTTTCATTCGAAAAAGGGGAATTTTTCGCTACAATGCCGGATCATTCCCATCACGAAAAGTACATTTCACAACGATAAGGGCTTCTGCTCACAAACGCAGCTCAATACATGCAAATACTTTGAGTGCATACATACATTATACATAACGATGATCGCACGTAGTTTGTGCAGCTCTATTTACTTTATTATAGAAAATAAGATCACGTCGACAGTTAACCGTACGAAGAATAATTATTAAGATCATTGAGCTCCGGGCAAGTGGTCGGATTATCTGGGAGTTAATGAAAAATAAAATGCACGCGACTTACGTCGTCGGCTCGTCGAGGAACAACACCGTCGGGTTGTTGACGAGTTCCAAGGCTATAGAAAGCCGTTTCTTCTGGCCACCGCTCAGTCGACCGGCCAGAGTCTGCAGATGCTCGTAAAGTCCGAGGGTCGACAGGATTTCCTCGATCTGCGTAAAACGAGTTTAATTGCCACGTGTCTTTTCGCCGTCTGCTCCTTCAATTTTCACGTATTCTTTCGATTGTTGTTGTTGTTGTTTTTATTGTTGTTGTTGTTGTTTTTATTGTTTTTTTGTTGTTTTTTTTTTCGTTTTTCGTTTTTCGTTTTTTGTTTTTCGTTTTTTGTTTTTTGTTTTTTGTTTCTTAATAAACATATCGGCTAACAGCATTTCGAATGTGAAATGCGTCAAATCAAGAGTATTGCTTAATTTTGCTCGAAAGGGACAAATATAAACGGCCGAAGAGCCGAAATTACTGAAATGAAAGAATAAGAAAAAAAAGTGGGATGGACGGGGAGGGTAACGAAACTTACGATCGTCTCTTTTTCGTATTTCGGAGTATCGGTGCCGAGCTTAAGATCGGCTGCCACGTGCATATTTTCGTTGACCGTAAGTAACGGCTGCAATCGATCGTCTTGCGTAATATAAGCGCTGGACCTGAAAGGACAATCGGCCGTAAAGTAAGTGCGATTGTTTAGGAGAGGCGAATGTCGCGCGCATGCCCACGTCACAATGGTGCTCGTTAATTTATTCATACGCAAATAAAAGCTGAGAAGCGCGAAAGTGGCAAAACTTGCTTGCTTGCTTGCTCGCTCGACTTTGAGTAATAAGTCTGTGGGAGCTGTTTTGTAAAAAAAAAGTTGGCGCGATCGAATCATTCGAAACGTTCGGCACTTATTACAAATACCGTGAAATATCGATTTATATATATATATATATATTTGGACGTTGGATTATCGAAAGTTGCTCTTAAAAAATAGTGCTGCTGAATTAATTGCTTAAAACTCGAGTGCCGTTACGCGCAATTGCTAATGGAATAATCCAAGGTGAGGAAAGTTCGTAAAAAGGTGTATAAACGTCTCGTTCGCCGTGAGCCTCGGCGACCAATGTCGGCGTAACGAGTATCCGAGTGAGCAAATCTTATGGATACGTATCTTACAGGTACGTCGACGTTTCTTACCTGCGGAAAGAATCCAAGTCACGGACCCGACCATTGATGTAGACTATGCCTTGGACGCCGGTAATGCGGAATCCCGACAAAACATCGAGAAGAGTGGATTTGCCGGCACCCGACGGCCCCATCAGCGCAATCAGCTGCTTCGATGGCAAACGTCCGTTCAACCCGTGTAAAATCTCCTTTGTTCCTAAAGACAATTGCGCAAATTGCGAAACTGGGCAGGTACACTTTGACCCGTAGAAATTATTGCCCACTTGTCGAACGAATGGCTCGAACGATGTAAACACCAAGTAAACTCGATTTTAATCGATTTAGTCATTCGCATATACATGCATTTTGCTCTTCATTTTCTTTAACTTTTACTAATATCGACTCGAACGTTTTCATTCTCATTTATGACAAAATTTCATCGTATTAGAGTTACAAAATTATATCGATACTTAAGCTTCTTGCCACCTTGTAATTGCCAATAATTTCCTTTTTCAATCGATATTATCGTTTAATCTTTGAATGGAAAATTAGTATTCCAGCAGCAGCATTGCATTAATTATCGATGCTCTATGCTTATGAAAAATTAAGTTGAGCCATCTATTATTGTATTTAAAGAAGTGATATTATAATTAAGACGATTTATATTTAATAATTGTTAAGTGGTTAAGTGGTTGGCCGTAGCGATAGGAAAATAGCTCTACTTAGAAATTTAGCATTAGGAATGACTTTCTAAAATTGATTGATTTATCGCTGCACTACCGTTTATTGTCCATTAATTGGAACGCGCTCGATAAAGTAGGAAAGTAAACTTGACAAAGATGAGCGCTCAATCGTGATATTTCCTTATGTTATTGCGATATTGATATTACGTCGATGTGAATTATTATTCAAATGGTATCATCTAAATGCCACGGAATCGTTATGAATCTAGAAAAAGGCAGTCTACCATCGACTCGCTCCTGTTTGTTCAGTTAAAGTCCCTCCTTGTTAGGAGGGACGTCGGACGATAACCTACCTTTCCTCAGGCCGAGGGACACGGTGTATGTGATGTTCTCGAACATGAGGTCCATGTACTCGTCGTTCTTCGTCTTGGAGAAGGGCGTGCCGTTCTTATCACCGTTGCGAGAAGGGGCCTCGATGACGCCCTGTTGATGGCCGGGGCTCGAGGACCTCGCGCAGCAGTTGGCCCGAGACTCCGAGCCGACGGAGCCGTTGCTCACGGCGCTGGCCTCGTGCAGCAGTACCTCCATGGCCAGGATTAATCCGGTTGTCAACGGCTCGCCTTCGCGCCACGTTATCCACTCTCGGCTAGGCGACAATTTATCAAAGTATGTGTTTGGCGCTTATCGCGATGCGTGGATGATGCGTGGATGCGTGGCGTTACGAAAGCCTATTTGCACCGTTGGCTTTCGTGCTTTAGGACACAATTGCAGCCGCGAGCGTGATTATTAATAATGAGCCAATGGGCGGCTTTGTCAGGCGCCATCGATCGCGAGGGGTTGAGTTGATTATTGAGTGGGAGGATCGGGAGTGGCGGGCGGATCGCGGGTCTAGCAAAATCCACAAATGCTTGCACGTTGATTTTTAATGTTATGAAAAGTAGCTCCGAGCGGCTAATTAATTCAGCGATTCCATGCATTTGCCTAACAATTTTCCATGGCAATTGCGAATTGTAATGATCGGACCCAAAATCATTACAAGTGGCGGATAATTCTCAGCGTACGCGTGTAATGATGAACACGAGGTCGAAAATCTTCTCACGACCACTTGCTTTCCAATCATTACTTTTTATTATAAAAGGTAAATTCGAAATAAAAAATTACTAATCATCCGAGATTATAAATAATAATAATTGATAATTATCATATTTATAAATAGTAATTAATATTCAATATATTATTCCAACACGAGTTTATAACTATTAATATAATAACTATTTACCAAGCATAGTCAGCCATTCGATTGAAATTCACGCGAACGTAGAAATTATTATTCCAATGTGATCTACGTGTGTGTTGTGTGTGCGCGTACGTGACTTACACACATACATAAAATATATTAATTTTATCGATTGATTTTTTATTTTTTATTTTCTAAAATTATTTGTAAAAAATAAATTCTTTTACAAGTGTATTATAACGGCTTATGTAATAGCATTGTTATTCTTTGCATCCATTTCAAATTAATCATTCGCCAAAATACTTATCTTGTATTTTGATTTTTAAATGATAAGAAATAATATTATCTACATATACTAAAGAGCACAATTTTATGAAATATAAAAATTGAGCCGGCAAATTTTAAACAATAGGAATTAACATTTACCGTGAATGGTTTTATACGAAAGTAAATATCTCCAATCTATCGAATCCCTGCCTATAATTGTTTTACTTTCAGCGTGTACAGTTACATTGTCGTCATAATTATTATAATTATAATCGTAATGATCAATATAATCGGGAATCTTGATGTAAAGTACGATCGAATGTAACTCGTTTCGTTGTTAAAACTTACATTAAGATAATTTTACAATTTCATAATTTGCAAAATTCAAGACCTTATATCCATACAATGCAACATTGATTTTTAATACTTGCATATTTGTTAAGTTAGAGCATCGAGGGAGATACGAGGAATCGTGATTGAAAACATTTTTTCTCTTTTTAAGATTAAAACTTTATTCAGCTACTTGATGAGCATTAATAAGAAATTTAAATGATTGTTCGGAGTATGAGTGCGTAATATTATGATATCAAAAAGCTATAGCACAACGTATAATATCAATTTTAATTACACAAAGAAGTCTAGAATTTATTTTGAGAAAAGTATTCGAGGAATAAAAAGTATATAGAATATCATAAATTTGTCTTAAAATCAATGACGATACTTATCATTTTATATTAGCTTGGAAGGATGAGGAGAGAAACAAAAAACAAGGGCATTCGAACGATATACGCTATCGTTTTATGATTTTTAAAATCTGATAACTGGTTAAGCAAGATTATGAAATCCATAAAGTCCAAAAGTACAAAAGAGATCAATTAACGAGTAAGATTTGATAGGCTACAAAACTTCTTTTCTAAAGTCGACAATCTTCTATGCATTTTCTTGGCTTTACGTATGATAACTACGACCTTGACCGGGCAACTACAGTCCTCAATATTATTTTATGTTTTGATGAAGACGATAAATAAAATCTAATAGAATTTCTCATTGTTTGGAATTTTTTTAGAAAATAATAATTTTATCATATCTTAGCTACTAAGTTTAATACTTTTAGACCATTGTTAAAGCATGAGGATTAAATTAATATAAAAATTCTTCCTAATATTCGATAGATTTGTTCCGTTCCGTCGACAAATCATTATTACAAAATGTATTAGTTAGTGATTAACAAATTCTTTATTACATTCAATGCTTATAAATATGTATTCGATATGTGAAAGTGAGCTTAACATTTTTATCAAATAACATCATAGATATATGACGTTACTTTATCTTATGATTTGAGCTCAATAAATATCTCGTAATCACGAAATTTTTAATATTC
The DNA here is from genome assembly GCF_000503995.2 of Ceratosolen solmsi marchali. NCBI lineage: Eukaryota > Metazoa > Arthropoda > Insecta > Hymenoptera > Agaonidae > Ceratosolen > Ceratosolen solmsi. The sequence continues at coordinate 149,199 of NW_011948428.1, forward strand.
TACATTGCATCGGATATGTAATCGATACGTCCTATTATCCGCAAGTGGTCGAATTTCTTTGGAATTAATCAAATTTCTCTTATATAAAATTTCTTTACAAAAACATGACGTCCCACATAGTCCTATGATAAATTTCATAGTATTTCACGGTGCGTAAAATAATTTAAAAACGAGAAGTTTTTAATAATTCTCTTCTCATCGTAAAGTAACAAATGCTAAAATCACTTATTGTATCATTTACTTATTTGGAATTTGTGTATAAGCAATCGACACGAGCACATAGAAAGTAATAAAGCAACGAAGCGTGTGTAGTTATACATCAACTAATAATTAATTAATTGCTTGTATCAATCATATTGATTGCTACTGGTATTCGAAAAATTCATTCGTCTGACGTTTAAGACTAGCAAACCACTCAATTTAATAATATATACTAACAAATTATATCAATAATTATTGAAATATGTTTCAATACCGACAGTTTAAAAGTATTATTATGTATTATTTGTTTACGCTTCTCCACGGCATCGTAAGATACGCTCATTACTTTTTCGCAAATCTATTCAATCACAATTCTTAAGCACATGCAATTACGTCTTGATCGTCCATTTTAAATTTAACAGCAAGTGATGAACCTTAATTTAAACAATTACGTATTGCATTGTTATTTTTGCTGGCGTATTGCTTTTTTTTTTTTTTTTTTTTTTTTTTTTTTTTTTTTTTGGTGCCTTTGTTTTCATTTTCTTTACTCAAGCTATGACGCAATTAAACATAAGCGTGTTTTTTATGTATTTACATGGTGTTTTATCCTAAACGCAACTTATCATGTTAATAGTTAATAGATAATATTGAACACTACACTACTCAGTTTAATGGAGGTTATTCGCAAGTACAACGCGATAAAATTAATTAGAATTGAATATCAATTCACCGATTTCAATAGCATAAGGATTAGTGGCATTGTACTATTATCCCCATGTCCTCTTGTCGTAAAAGGACTGAATTCCATTATATTACTAAATCGAAATACTCAATAATGTTTCTTTGTAATTAACAATTTATTATATTTTATTTTTATACAAATTTATCGGAATAGTCATGTAAATTATGCTAAATTTGAGAAAACTCTAAATAAACTAAATAAGTATTTTCAGTACTTAACTGAAACTTTATAAATTTATAAATTAGCTATAGAATTCAATATATATATATATATATATATATATATATATATATATATATATATATATATATATGTACATATATGTACATTAATCTTAACTTCTTTTTAATTTTAGGATTTTTGCTATTTTTAACTTTTAACGTTAAAGTAAATCCATTATTTGTAAACTTATTATTAACTTAACAAAAGCATGCTTTCGAACTAAATCAACAAGTATTTTCATTATAATCTAATTCTTTAGAAATATATGCTATTCATTTATCTTATCTTTACAATGAATATAAAATCTAAATTCACAGGATTTGAACTGTCCATTCAGTCTTACGAGTGACATCGATTTATTATCATTTGCAATTATTGACAATATTGAATATGTGTCATAAATAGTTTTTACGAGTCGCCCTTTAATAATTTTCTACTTTATTTAAAAGTTAAAATGCGCGTAATACATAATCAAGCCTCTTCTTTGTTCAAATAGTTCAATTAATATCGAACTCTGTATTGCGTATCATAAACCGACTATAATCGTACGAATTAAAAATAATTTACTATTTTAATTGTTTACGCAAAGGTAGATCGATAAGAGCCTATTTATTTTTCTTATATCACTATTCGCTTTGTTAATTTAATTTAGGATTTTTTCTTACTCTCTTTAGAAAGAATTTCGTATTGTATAATCGATACGTGACTATAGGCTTTTTTCCCAATTGTCAGATAAGCTGAAATCTCGATTATTCTTTATACTTTATAATTTTTTTAATAGAATTTCACAAAAAAAAAAAAAAAAAAAAAAAAAAAAAAAAAAATGCTCTGTCTATCATAGTTTTGACAAAATCATAAAATATACGATTGCTAAGAATGATTCGTAACTCGCGAAAATCTCTGCTCGCTTCGTATCATTATATCTAACTGTGTCATTTTAAAATCTCAGCTTGGCAATAAAACTTTTTCATATAATCATCCGACTATACACTTTTGTCCTCATAAAAGAAAAGTGTTTAATTTTATAATGTATTTACTTTAATCAGATGCACTTTATATTACGTCGGAGTCACAGAGGGTATCTCGACTTAATGCGTCCTGGTGTCTTTGTCTTATTTGCAGCTTACTTATGCGCTTATATGCAATAATTCGACTTAGTTTCAAGAAAATTTAATTCCTTGATAACGATTCTCTATTCATTATACGAAATTAATTGATTAGCCAGCATTGAGTCAATAAATGAAAATACTCCTCATTCTCGCTCAATTAAAAATTTATTCCCATTCGGCGATTGCCTCGTCATTTTTACGTTCTGTCATTCCTCTACGATCTGTCTTACAATTTCTGCCCCTATCACTTTTTATGCTCTAGCTCGAGTTTACGTAATTTAAAAATTAAAATGAAAACCATTTCACGACCTCGCCCCTTACGGATAACCGTCAGAAGCGAATTTGCACGGTTACAATGCGACTAACCAGAGCCTCCTGGTAAATCCAATTGACGCACCAGGGCTAAGAGCACCCGGGCACGGCGCCAAATCTCGTGGCAAATCACGAGCCGCGCATCATGGCCCCCGGAACTCATAAAGAAAAGCGAGAATCAAACGCAATTGAGATAAGGTGGCTCGAGTTGCACAGCCAGCAGCATCGAGCATCAACGTGAAATGGGATAAGGAGTTCGGAGGCGCGTGCGCATCGATAATTTGTCACTCTCCCTGTCGCTCCAAGAAAAGCAATGAGTCACGCCGACAGCACCGCGGACTTTGACCGCCGACATATAAACGCAGCCAAGTTTCACGCGCCCATCACATTATCATCGACCGGCGAGTTTTTATCGGCCCTCCTCCGGGCACGTGGACGCGGGATAAGCCCCGACGAGAACGTGTGCCGCGGTCCATCGGGACTCCCCTCCCCGCCTCATCTCCTACTCCTACTCCTCCTCCTCCTCCTCCTCCTCCTCCTCCTCCATCTCCTACTCCTCCTACTCCTCCTACTCCTCTTACTCCACCTACTCCTCCTTCTCCTCCACCTCCACCCATCTACGCGAAACGGCGCGGCTTCGTTGTTTCGGCGGAGATCGTAATGGCGACAAACTCGCCACGTTATTCGATAAGCGATCGTTTCATACTTCGGCGGGGCTTTTACTTCCTCACGGACGGTGTCTCCAGGGCAACGGTTACTGTACACTCGCTCCCGTCTTTCTTTCAGCAGGGGCCGGCCTTCCTCCTTTGGATGAAAATAAAGGGCTTCTGGCTACGTGACCTGAACTTGGGGTACTTGTAACTACGCGAAGGCTTCAATTGGATGGCGAGAAGTAGTAATGCTGACCCAATTCAATATTATTTCAATTCGGATCGCAATGGTGCATCGCTTCGCTTCGACTTATATACTCAAGGCAAACGTTACGAAAGATGACAGCCAAAGAAATGCGCCGACGAATGCCAATAATTACGATGAGAAAACATTAGAACAACAGATCCTGTAATGTCCGTCATTAAGCGTATTCGATTTTTTTCGCTATTTAATGCTGAACGTAAACGAATGAAACAAAGAATAGAAATTCATTTAATCTGTGTGTAAATTTTCATTTTACAATAGGCGCTTTAACCATTTGATTTCAAGTTTGCGGTTAAGCTCCGCTAGCCAAGAAAATTAATTGCACAACAAAATTTTACTAAAACTTACTTCTATAATCAATCTTCTTCTTTTCCTTATTCATATAAGGAAGACTTTCCGCTACGACAAAAGAAATATTAATATAAAGAAAATCTGGCATTATCGACGCGCTTCGATTCTATTCTCTCCATTAGTATAAATACTGCTGTATTCATCATTACTATTCTTTTTTTCTTCTTCTTCTTCTATTTTACAATGCGAGAGAATTCATTCGTATCTGAGTAAAATAAAAATAAGAGAAGATAAGAGAAGTGGTTAATTGTACGAGTAAAATGTTAAATGCTAAGTACTATTAAGGATTTCGAACTCTAAATTAATAAGTAAATGATTTATTGATTTTACGAATATTAATCTGTCTTAACGCCACTTGTTGATTGCACACTTCAATTGTACTGATATTTTTGCCGTCAAAGTATGCAAATAACAATATAATGGTATAAAAAAAAAAAAAAAAAAATTTTCTTCTTAATTTACAAAGAAATATTTATTTAATATTAATAAAAAATGTGCTCTTATTATAATTTTTAGCATACTATTGTAAATGCATGTTTCCAGCACAAATCGTTAGAGCCATTTTCTATTTCGATAAATATTATTATTATTATTATTATTAATATTATTATTATTATTATTATTGTTATTATTATCGTTGTTGTTATTTTTATTATATTGCTATTGTTGTTGCTATTGTTTTTATTAAATATTATCGCACAGTCTTTTGCATCATCATATATAAGGATCGATAACGTATGTGATAATATTTATATTTAGGTAATTATTTACTTTGCTATTATGAGAAAGATTTTTACAGTGATTATTATACAATTTTTAGATATAATTAGCAGTATAGTTCTTGACCTTTTAATATATGCTTTAAATTAATTACAAATAATAGAAAATTAATTTTTTTTTTTTCAAACTTCTCGTTCTTACAGCCTTTCAACTTATCTTAATCTTTCAATTATATTATAAATAAACATAATCATATAATTTTAGTGTCGTAGTGTATATTCATGAAACCAACTAACATTAATTAAAGCTGAAATAATTTTGAGAAACCGAACGATGTCCTTTGTCGTAAAAATATAAAATTCATTTTGTATTGTTTATTTAAGGTAATTTTCCTTAATTGTTACTTTTATAAGAAGAACGTAACTCTCTTTAATTCTTTTTGCTTGAAAAATAATAATAACGAAAATTGAACGAGCTATGCTTTTACCTTCTATATTTAAATAGATAAATATATTTGATTTGATAAGCAATGTCAGCCGTATAAAAATAATAACCAATGAAACAATGTTTATGCAATACTTCATCTTTTCTACATATAAGCGCACTTTTAACATTTCTTAGTGCGTTAAATCCTGTTCAAAAGTCCACAAATGTTTACATTCTTATATGTACTAACGAGTAAAAACAATACTAAAGTAATAGCGCCCATTGGTATCTGTTTTAATTTAAGGTACATTTTACGGTTTTGTTTTAATGTCTAATTACGCTGCTACAGGAGAAATAACATTGTACCGCGTGTCCTTTATTTTATGTTTAGTTTGCAAATTAATATATTGTAATAACGCATAGTAAGGCTATGAATTTTAATTGCCTTTTACATTAATTGTGAATAAAAAAAAGTTATCAACCACGTAATACCTCGTTAAATAATATTTACACACACGCGCACATACACAGAGTTATTTTATACAACAACATTTTTTAGAATATTCAATACAATTTATCGCTTTATGAATCACTAGGTACACGTGCATAGACGGTAAAAATTATTAAGTGCATGAGAAAGTGATAATGATTATATATTTACTATCCCATTCTAAGGCATAAAATAGTTTTCAGTGTGCATTACCTTAAAAGAACGCACGACGCTGCTTTAGGTTAAAGATTAATTTCTACTATAAATGAGAATAACCAACTTAATAATAGAATAATAGATAATAGAAGTCTTATGTGCAACATATTAATAAGCTTGGACTTAAGACGCATCTTATGCAATAAATTGTTTACTAAATTCAGATGTCTCCGATGATAATAAATTAGTTTAAATAGACTTGATTGGTCTACGCGAACACAATTAAAATAATGAAATAAATCGAAGTGGTCAGCGTTTCGACCTATTTGCATTGGGTAAGTGACTGCGATCATTTTCGAGACTAGAGAGGATAAATATAATTTTTATGCAAGTAAAGGTTGTGAGCTATAATTTTCATGCCATTATTTATAATCTCTTCATACTAACTAATAATTGTCATTTGGCTGACCGATATAAGTAAACAAATTCTATCGATTACAAAATGTCGTTAATCTATTTAGGCTCATGTAGAACAATCTTATTAATAATAATTTTTTATTTGCTGAAATATAAGGAAATTCACACAAATAAACTATTAATTATAATACATATATATATATATATATATATATATATATATATATATATATACATAATCTATTGTTGTCAAATAATCAAGTAAATTATTAAAACATAATACTATCTATTGTATATTTTTCAAGTCTGTATGGGAGAATAATTAGTAACATAGATAACATTAAAAATGCAAAATCTTTCGTGATCTAATTGTATTAATAAAAAATTAATCCTAAAATTATTCATAGTAACAATAACAATGACGATCATAATACTAACAATAGCGATAAAATTTTTTAACAAATTAAATTAGAATGCTAATATAAATTGCAAACATTGCTTTCCATTATTTTCATTTCGATTCAGAATATAAATAAAAGTACGTTAATTATCGTTAAAAATGCATTAAAAATTTTGTCTTTATTTTTCAAAATATATATTACATAATTTACAAACAGTCCTTTGTAAATAAATAATATTAATCTATTTTATTCATATCATTTATAAAACAATTTTAACTCGCCGTTAATGTTTATGGGCAAATTAACACTCCATTAAAATTTATGTATGTAAGACGTAAAGAATAAATTATTTTTGTTCTCAAATATAAACCAATGAAAAACATACGACAAACTAGTTTATTTATGATAATATTGATCTCATGATGTATACATAATATTACATACATATCACTATCAAGAAAAGTTATTAACATCAATAATGCTTATATCAATAAAACATTGATAACTATATGGACAAATCTTACCTTAGTTTACAACTCTAATTATATCGTATTTTTGTAATTAATATAGTTATTAAGTAATAGGGAGTAAGTGTATATTTGAGAATTCCATGTCACTGTTACAAAAAAAAAAAAAAAAAAAAAAGAAATAAAAAAAAATTGCATATCATCGAATGTACATGCGTACCTACCTTTATACGCATCGATAAACATAATTAATATAATTTACATGTAAACGTGCTTTTGCGCTTATTTAATGTTTCCTATTGATTCTAAATGAAAATGATTGATTTATGGTATTTTACAATAATATTTTGAAATTATTTAGAATTCGTATTTTTTTATTTATTAACGGCTAATGTATCATTACTGGATGACGTAATTGACATTAGAGCGATTAGAGATTTATCGGAGTCTACTTGTAATGACATATTCCAAGAGAGTCACCATTTCGATGCTAATGTATCTTAAATAAATAAATAAATAAATAAATAAATGAAAAACATTTAAACGAAAAAAAAACAATAATAATTTGTATTGCAACAGGCTTGGAGCAATATTATCCGTATGTCTATTACCTCATTTAATTCGAAAATTTAATCGTCAAAATCCATTGGATTTTACAACATAATGTATTGATTGGATCGAGTGGTTTGCGCGATCGATCGATCTCATAATGCGTCATGGTGTAAGCTTTTGCATGGATAAAAGCTCGAGCTGATAGGACGGGGAAAATAACGTGGAAGGACACGTGCGACCTAATGGCTCGCGCCGCTGGTACGAGCGACGATTATCAAATTTATGCGACGATAGAATCGTTGTGCATCTTTCTGTCTCTCTCTCTCTCTCTCTCTCTCTCTCTCTCTCTCTCTCTGTGTGTGAAAAGGAGAAGGGATGAAATAGAACGGCGAAACTCCTAGTCGTACGTTAGATCAGCGATCGACTTACGTAACGAGCGGCACTTTCGATTCATCTCCCGTAGAGAAGAATCATTGGTTTCGTTCGCGATACTTTCAATCCGCCCTTACCTGTACCAAGTACACCCAGTATTCCCGGATAAGCAATCAAAGTCATTGGTATTTGCTCGTTGATCAAGGAAGGTCGACACGATGCAGTCGATTAGAAATTGTTATATGACTGATATAGACTTTGATATATGCTATATAATTTAATTAATTACGACATTTAATTAATTACTACATTGTATTAACGCTATCCAAATTGTAATAATAATTTTCAAATCGACCATCACGATTAGGCATAAAAGAATTATTTCCAATTTTATTATTCGTTTCATTAAATCTATAATGACATTTAAGAATGATTAAAATTATTCATTAAAACTTGATTTGTGAAGAAATGAAAAATTTTTTCTTATTTATTTTGTATTATTAAAAATTCAAATTTATGTTATTAATGAACTTTGCTTTGAATTTTGTCCGTATTCCTAATGCTTGGGGGAAAAAAAAAACAAGAAAATTTTTTGTATTACAATAATCTTTTCAATAAATGATTCGCTTATATCTTTCATGTATAATTAAAAAACAAACTTTACGATATTTCTATACAATTTACGGCTTATATTATGTGATTTTTTTTTTCCTTTCAGTTTTATTATCATGACCATCGTTTACAACAGCATCACTATTGACTTTTTGTTCTTTAGCCTCGTAATAAATTAGAAATACAATTGTAAAAAAAAATTAATTTATAACTATCCGATTTTATCTCTACTTCAGTATTTACAATAATAGTGAACGAATTTTGAAATAACCGAATTCTAAATAACTTAAATATACTTGTATTCTTATTATTTACCTCTACACTTCGTTATTTCAAATGATTATTCATAAAACAAATTTTCCGTAATCGAAATGTCGAACAAATCAATGATTTAATTATATTTTTAAAAATGAATAGTTTCAGTATAAACAACTCTACGTATGTATGATTCATCCTGATAAATCAGTCTCACAAAAGAAAATGGCTAATTTTTTGGTTTATTGTAAATTGTCATTGTCTCTTTTCTCTTGAATATAAACATAGTAGTTTTAAATTTATTCTATCGCAATGATTCATAAAATTCATATAGCTTAATAATATTACCAAATGACTTTATGGACCTTTAAAATGCCTTACCATAATGAATTCACTGAGAGAAACCGAAAAGTTTAATGTCATGTAAATACAACTTGCACCATTATATGTATAAATATATAAAAAATTACATTTTATTACAAGATAAATATTATACTATTGTAATGAAAATATGTGCTCTATCTTTCGACAAAGAATAATATTGTAATAACGTAAATAATTAAATTAAACTAGACGTAAAACAATAAAACCCTAGACGAATAATATTTTATAATAAACTATATTTTATTTCATATTTATTAAAATTAATAAAATTTTGTAAATGGAAACATACGGATGCTAACTAATTATAAAATTGTAATTTTCAATTTATTATATTGAACGAGTTGTTACATCTCATAATAATAATAATAATAATAATAATAATAATAATAATAATAATAATAATATATGTATTTTATATTTGTTACTACATTTGATATTCTGAACAGTACTTGCGATAGTAATTTGAATTTTTTACAGAAAGTCTTTACACACAATGATAAATTATGAGAAAATCTACAAGTACTAATAGCAGTATTGAATCAATTAAACTCCAAATGATATTAAAAACATTAATAATAATGTATTTAAATCATACTCTCACGTATGTAATATATTCTGTATTTCATTTTCCTATAGACACGCGCACGCGCGCGCACACACACACACACATATATAAACTCGAAACGAAGAAAAATATCTGTGTAGAATCCAATCTCATGAAATAATTAAAGGCCAAGAAATACAAGTTTTGAAACTGGACCTCCCACAATACGCCTGTAATTTCTTATTGCGAAAGCATCAATTATACAAGAGTGAATTTGGAATTCCTATTTTCACTTAAGTTTATAAAGCTTATTACAATGGTCCCAAGTTCATAAACGAACTTGTTTCTTATAATGTATGTCTTATAGCATCATTTATTTCATATTATTTTAAATTTTGTATTATATATATATATATATATATATATATATATATATATATATAATAAATACCTTTAACGATCTTTTTAAAAATATATTACAATTCCTACTTTATAATGAATGCAATATATCCACGATCTCGATTAATATATTAAAATTCGACTTGACAATTAAATAATTTTTTTTTTTCTTTAACATAATACGTAGATAGAAATTTAAGATTCATTTTACTGAGACAATGAGTGCTGCATACGTTATTTTTTTATTTGATTATTATGGAAGCAATGATGGTTTACCTTAAATTGAAATATTTGTCAATATAATGTTTGTACTGGCTGTAATAAAGATTCGTTCGTGTTTCTTAATACGTAGATGAAATAGAGAAACTCGTTTTCATGGAGTAATCGTGAGTAGATTGATGATGAATCCTTAAAATGTTTGCTAGATATTTACTTCGCAACTGTAAATACGTTTTTCATCGCCGTTCTTGTCTGTGTCATTGTCAATTATGTCATCAAAATCCTATTTTTGCATCTCCCGAGCATCTTTACTATGTATGCCGAGCGAATTTCTGAATCTCGTGACTTTCGTGACTGTAAATTTTAAAAATCTATAAATGAAACGAAATGAATTCGTCTAGCATCACCAAGAATATTTCACACTGACATGACAATTACAATTTATAAAGATTATATTTATAAGAAAACAAATTCGGTCAAATTTTGAAGATAGGCGATTGATTAGTATAGAGAATAGAGTCTATGTTGAAAATTATAGAGATAAAAATAAATAATACTTAATTATAAATGTACACCCGATTAAAAATATATTCATAAGTTATAAAATAGACAAAATTTTTGTTTATAATAATTTTTCAGAATAATATCGTAGGATAATCTAGCTGTAATTTCTTTGAGTATTAAAATATGCACAGTTTACTTACTCAATATATTATATATAATAAGAAATTATAAAATGCAGCGATAAAGTAATTTTACACTAATATAGTGCAATTATATCAGTAAGGCCTAAAGTAATTAGAATAATTAGAAATATTGATATTTTATACGTCAGCTCGTATATTCAATGCTCAAATAGCATTGATAAATGCGTCATTAATGGTGTCATTTAGTATTTATTGAATGTATATAAAATGCAAAAAATTATTTACACCTTGTTATTTTCCAAATTAATGTAAGATCTCACTTAAGCTTAATTACCGGTCCATTGTAATTCATTCGTACAAATTTTCTGTGCCTTACAATAATAATTACGTAAGTATTATTCATTTAAGTGAACTATACGAATTTTAAAATAATTCAGCCTGTAAAATACGAATTAATATTAACCAATAAGATTTTGCTTCAATTGACCACTGTCATATGCTAATGTTAATTATCGTCTAGTACGAGTTATGTAAGTGTGCTTAAAAAAAAAAAAAAAAAATAAAAAAATAAAAAAAAAATAAAAATTAAAAAGAAAAAAAATTTCTCCCCTAATTATAAAAGCAGATATTGTTTTAAAAACAATTGAGCTTGAGACATTTCACTCGTGCCAGATTACTACGAATTTCATATTCCGGATCGCATATTATAATGATAAATAAATATATAATGAAGAAATACTAATATCCGATCGGACAATGGTAACGTAATGGTAGAGTAGTGACACGATTTTATCGACGTCCCGTTGGATATCGCGTAGGCGATCGATTTATCTATCGTGAAACTGCTCGCGATAAATCATTTATTATCCACCTTTGTATTGTGCTGCTGTAAGAGAGACTCGGACCGATGTAGAAAAGCTCCGAATAAGTGCAGAAGCGATTGGCTTATGTCCAGCCCGTTTATGGAAACGAAGATGATTATTTGCATTCGGCAATTATCGGCTTTGAGGTTCCGATGATTTATTTACATATATTTGCACGTATCGGCTAACGACATCATCCATTTATGCGCAAAAAATTCATCGCTCATCGAATGTAAACACATACTCGTTTTTTCCAACCTCATCTCAATATAACTTATGACTTAGCTTATATTTAAGTCGGCGTACCGAGTTCGGCTAACGATTTCATGATCAGCAGGCTACGCTCGGCTAATTTAAACTATTACGACATTTCCATTCGTAATATTTAATTGTAAGGTAATAATATCCATGGCGCTGCATGTAATTGATTTCGTCATGTCCGCAACAAAACAACGGATTTATCGACAATGATTGTAGCGACAAGTAAGTTTGAGCGTATAAGTGGCAGCAGACGCTGCCACTGGAACTATAACATAATCGTAAATAAACATTAATAATAACAAATTGTAAAATTAAAGAAAATCGCAATAAAATTATATGTCACGGAATCTTGACCTCTAAATGGTAAATTTTGAATTGCATCAAATGAGAAAAACCTTGAAGTAGATAAACTATAATCTATAAATACAGATTATGATTTACTGTGGTGAGAAAAACATAATTTGATAAGGATATATTTATAAGTGACATTCTTAATTGTTAATTTCAATATTTTCCTGGAGATATTCAGCTGTAATATACCAACATATATTATGTCACCCATAATATTAGTGTAATGTTAAGTTTTAATGGCAAATTATTTTAAGTATCGCAATAAATCTTCGTGACAAAGATCATACTATGTACGTATATATCAACGAATTTACAAAATCCATTGCTAAGCTGCACTTTGCGCAAACATCGTCTTGAACGATCGGCATGCCGAGAATGAAAATGAAATGTGATATCGGACTCGGAGGAGCGATCGTTAACGAACCGAGGAAACGAATATTTTAGGTGAAGCGTGCCCTTTCAGCTTCTCACCTTATTCCAAATGTCATTATCTCGTTCTACGTGAGAATGATCGGGGGACAGATAAAGCGCCGATAACGTAGAGGCAGATAAACTTTCTTGATTGGTACGTTACAATGACATTGACACTTTACATGAGGGAAAAGGATATTTCGATTTACGAGGTTTTCTTGTGAATTTGATGTTTGAAATTTTTAAATTTTTTTGATTATGTTGAAACTATTTCAAACGCTTTATCTTGAGAGATCGGTGCTGTTTTGGTAAGAATTTTCATTGTTTCGCTTTTATCGCTTGATCGATTGATAAAACGATATGTTCTTTTTATTATCGGAGATGAATACTATGCCTGATATACGAAAATTTAACGGTAACTCTCAATTATTTTAACCAATGATAAAACTGGACATTCGGAGTAAAAATAATTGTAAGTTTTTCAATTTGTGGTAATTAATAATTTCACGATTCATTATATAATTTAAATACAAGACCAGCGAATTTTGATAAATAATGGTATTTAAGGTATAAAGCTTGGAATTTTCTTTCGACACACATTACCGAACAATTTTCCATCCCACAATTATGCTTCTCCCCCTCCCCTACTCCCTACCCCTTTCACCCCTAAGATCTTGTACTTTTTACGTATATGAAAATTGAAAAGACCATAAATACGATATTTTATCCTAGAATTATACAATATTATTAAAGGTATATAGTTTATAATTGCATCAGCCGAACTGTATTGAATAATATATCTATTCGTATTTTGTACAATGAAATAGTCGAAATGAATGCATATTCCTGAGTTTCTTAATACATTATTTCTTTTTCGAATAAAAAAAATTAACAATCGATAAAGCCTCGGAAACATTAATCTTTTCAAATACCATTATCATTACGCATATGAAATTTAATTTCCGTCTTTTTAAATTTTAAACTCATATTATTTGTTACTATGCTGCCGAATATAATAAAAATATTCTAATTCTCAAAAAAAAAAAAAAAACAAAAAAAAAAACTATTATTACGGAATTACCAGTAAAGCATTTTCCAAGCAAAAAATTTCAATCCATTCATTTTAATATACAAAATAACATCGATTTATTTATAATAAAGTGGAAAAACCTACCTAATACGGTAAATAAATTTCTTCTCCAGTTTCCCCTTCTTCGCTACTATAAATACGTTTTATATAAAAATCAACTAATTACCCGAATTGTTGTATGTATATATATATATATATATATATATATATATATTTTCATTCTGTTATAACGCAAACGCGCTTCTAATTTTATAATATATTGTGATAGTTATTATTATCATTTGAAAACAATCAACATAGTGATAATTTTAGAAAATGAATTAAAATCAATATTTTTGTTATCTAATTAATACTGAAAAGCCTTGACAGAATAAATTTAAAAAAGAACATTTTTCTCTTGCAAATATTGTCATTCGTAACATATTTTCCATAGTTTAAAGTGTCATTTATAATTTAGATGCACAAGCAAAGTGATTTAAAGGAATTTTACAACTTTTTATTCGTAATTAAATTCGATTTATTCGTAGCTTCATTGTAAATTAAAAAAAAAACAGTAGCATTTTATTATTTATTTAACAATGTTATAATTATTATAATTTTGTTTGATTTCAAAACATATAAAGAATAATTTTTTCACAAGTGACGTTTAATTATATAATAATTTTTTCACATATTGAAATATAACTCTGTCATTAAATGATTTTTTTTTTTTTTTTTTTAAATCAATTCCCAACGTAATTTCTTGTCTTCTTTTCGTTAAATTTTCAAATTTTTAATTTATTTAATTTAATATATACGAAGAAATTATTATTTCATCGTACTTTTAATATGCTAGCATATTTTAAATATGCGTCATCTATTGTTGCAAATACATCAATATGTCAGATGTTCATGTTGTTTGCATTACATTGTTTGCATAAATTTGAAAAAAAAATCTAGCACACACTCGTATACATCATTCTCTTCCTTTCTCTTTCGCTTTCTCTCCTCTATCCTTCTCTTTCTTCTGTTTGATATTCGAGAAAGGAAAACATTGATACTTATAACTAGGTAAATACTGAGGAAGACAGTCCTATAGTAATTATTAATTTTAATGCCGTTTCAATAATTATTCTCCCTTAATTATTGAGATAAAAAATGTAAGAATAGCAAAGATTTAAAACAATGAGTAGCTACTCATCATATTTACGTATATAGAATAGGGAAGAAAATAATTCAATTTAAATAAGTATAATCAATTCCCAGTATCGATATTAATTCACGAGATAATAGAGAGGAATAGAAAAATTATACTATTAATTGCTCTTCGACTGAGGCGGGAAAGTAATTTATCAAATAAATTTAACGTAGGAATTAGATGTTTGTTCGCTGGTAAAACTGGATTTAAAAATTTCTCATTTGGATTAAAACATTGAAATTAATGAGTAGCTTCGCCAACATATTCAAGATAAATTTCCAATACACAAAATATTAATTAAACATTCGATAAAGTGCCATATATACATATAAACAAAAAATTATTTCAAGGCATCTTAATAATAATAATAAAAAAAAGAAGAAAAAAAAAAGCTTTCAATGGACTCATAGAGATACAACTTTCGTCGAATACTTTAATAAGGCGACAATGATAAAAAACCACAAAACCTAAAAATGCATTTTGGTTATTACGCGTAAGACGTATCTGGATGCTACAAGTAGCAGGAGCTACTGTCAATAAATATAGACAATATAGTCAGAATAGCTGTCTGTCAAATACCCTCTCTCTCTCTCTCTCTCTCTCTCTCTCTCTGTCAATACTTCTCTCGTTTTGTTTTTGCGCTCCCGCCACAAAGTGACACAACTCAATTATCGGCATGCAAACTGCACGATCCGCCACACTCACTCGATTTCACGAGCAATACTCAACTTACAAATATCACTCCTCTGTCATCTCAACCCCCGAATGAAACACCGTCGACATTTTCAAGCCACAGCATCGTTCCGATCTCGAATTGACCCGAAGCAACGAGGTTTACGTACTCGACGAATTCGCAATGCATCAGCCAGGAAGGCAGTCGTCGGTGTCAAAACGTCGGCCGAGGAGTCGAAAATGAAAGAGAGCCGCCCGCTCCCATACCGGAATCCCCGCGGCTCCCACTCGTACTCACCAGGGCTCCACGTGTCCTCCGCACCGACGCCAGACGAACCTGCGGCCAGAAGTTTGGCAGCTCTCCTGCCACGGAGATGATAGGTGAGTCGCGCGCGCGCGCGTCCGTCTCCGTCCGTTTCTAGCTGCGGACTGCGACTAACTAACTGGACTCGGCAAATCGTGGACGCCGTCTCGCCTTGACTGCGCCGGGGTTTCTCGCGCCGCGACGCCCTCTCCTTTCTTCCCTTGTTTTTTATACGTAACGGCCACTGCCCTCCCCCGTCTCCTTAAACGTGGCGCGGGCTTCTCCCGCGGGCGATCACCTTTTGCGGTCCAAAAATCGGATTCTCGGGATAGTTTTCAACGGGTGTTGAGTTTGGGATCGTTCGGGCCTTATAACGCAAGTCTAGCGGGACCCTAGGATTTCACTGAGATAAGAGAGAGAGAGAGAGAGAGAGAGAGAGAGAGAGCGAGAGAGAGAGAGAGAGAGAGAGAGCGAGAGAGAGAGAGAGAGAGAGAGAGCGAGAGAGAGAGAGAGAGAGAGAGAGAAAGAGAGAGAAAGAGAGAGAGAGAGAGAGAAAAGGTTACCTCTTCGAAACGAGCAAACTTACTTTGCTGATGTTTGGCGTTGACGATCATCCTTACAATTGTCTCGTAGCCAATCGATTTCCCAAAATTAATTAAGATAATTCAACAATGGGATATTGTTGCTGAATTTCAAAATCATGTATATGCTTTTTGCAATGGTATCGCAATAAAAGAGGCCGCTTGACACATATTGACGTTAATCAAATAGCCATTTATACTTAAGCTTTCTTAGAAAATATATTCCTAAGGTATGGATCCTTGAAAAAAAGTACTTTCTCATTTTCTAGTTTGTTGTATGTGTATTGAATGTACGAATCAAATGAGCCCAAAATAACTTTATAAAGTGCGAAAGATATAATTTCTTGAGCATACCAATTAATATTCTAAAGATTTTTCCATACTTTTTAATTACTTATGAATTAAAATCTCTTAATTATCTCAACCAAATAAATTCTATGTAACTGTGGAATGTATTGAATATATTTTTCGTCATCTTTTTCCTTCAACTATTAACTTATTTCTAATAAAATGCTTGTTTCACAATACTTTATAGATAATGAGTAAGTAATTAATTTAACTACACGTTATAATTTATCTACATTTAACATTACATTGCTTTATGCTAACTTATAATCACGTTATATTCCAATTTTTGTTTTCAATCAAATTTTTCCCAAATACTATAATAATTGGTATTTAATTCAAAATATTAATAAAAAAAAGCACATGATTGCTCTTAATTGAAAAAAAAAAAAAAATTGTCTCTATTAGTTATTGTAAAATCCAAAGACATTTCATTTGACGACCAAAAATGCCCAATAAGCATTAAGGACGAATGTAATGATTTCTATTAAAAGATGTAAATAACAAATATGTCACATAAAATAAATAATAATGATATCTAATTTTTGAAAACAATATATACAACATATTGGAACAAATCTTAATGAATTGATGATAGTTTAACGTACCGAGTATTTACTTTAATAATTATGTATAAAAAAAGAAAAGAGGAAAAAAATACTTTGTTGAGTAATTTGTAAAATTTGCTATTAAAGCATTCTCAAGATAATAAGTACTTAGACTTTTAGTGTTATTAATCTAATTTTAATTCTAAATAATCTTAAGATACTTTTAAGAAAAATTAAAATAAACTTTAATAACTTATTTCATCATATTTTTCTTTAATAAGAAAATGAAATCAAATTATTAAAAAATTATTCAACATGTCCGTTATTCTCTCAATGAAAATGTTTCTTGCTACTCTAACAGCAAATCATTCACACTGATTCTTAAGTATAACTTTTCAATTAAAAGCAGAAATTCATGCGAATTAATGAATGTCAAAGATATTAATGTAAGAAACTTATATTTCCGAAGATTTCTAATTTCAAATATAAACATTTAGCCATCATATAAAACTTATTTAGACAGAGGAGTACCAATTTCCTTTTTTTTTTTTTTTTTTTTTTGAATAACGAAGAAAATCCGTTGTTACTCGACTCACCAAAGGACACAAATAACAATTAGCATATTGTAGGAATATAGCTATTATTGTTACAAACATCCTTGAAATATAGAAGAAAAAAAGAGAAGAAAAAAAATAATTAAAGTTCTGTTCATTCGCATCTTGGATAGTTTGATTCATCTGCAACGAGTATATATTTAAGTAACTTTATATAATAACAATAAATACTAATGTCTATCCCTAATAACAAGATCATGTGAATATTGAAAATAAAAGAAAATATTACATGCAATATCAGAATGAAAAGAATTTTGTGTCTGTGCTTGTCTGTGCTTTCACACGAATATGAATATGCAATGGAAAATCTATTTAAATATATTGGTGGATGCAGCTGTGACGACACTTCTCTAGAATTGGATGAATAAACATAAATTAACATTTTAAATATTTGCAAAAAATATCAAAGTTTTTTTTTGCACAGTAACTTATCAAATATAATATGAATCTTAGTTGACTCTAATTTAACATAATTTAACAATTTAACATAAAACTGCTAAAAATGAGGAAATCCTAATTGCTCATATAAATAAGGTATAAAAATAGAAACAAATTAGTAATGAACATTGTATAAATAATTAAAATATTTAAATATATTAATTTAACATTATTATATTGCAATTAAATTTCATGCTTTCTTCTTTTAATTAATAATCGATGCACTTTTTTAGATAATTTTTTTACTACGGTATTTTCAATAAAATATCGATTTTCTATGTTTTCAATTAAAAATTTCCATATACTTAATATTTGATTGATTAATTGATTAATTAATCAATTAATTAATTAATTAATTAATTCCATTGATTAATTATTATTTTACACTTATTTCGATTTCATAATGCTGACAAAAATTTATCTCTCTATCATCTCACTCTCTCATTAAATACCTTACATGCAATACAAATACAAATACCGGCTTCGCTCTATTTAAACATCTTTTTATTCTTATACAATTTATTTGAAGATAAATTTTAACATAGAAGAAATACATATAATCTATGAGTATTTGTTTTTATAGTTATTGAAATATAAACAAATAATTACGCTTATTAATGCTCGAAAAGTTTATTTTATCTTCGAGCGACTGTGTGCAATAAATTAATTAATTACTTCGTTCAAAATGAAATTAACGTTAACATTTAATTAAATTACCATTTAAATCTTATAAAATTATTGCTCAATTGTTTTGGATTATTAAACTTACAATGCTATTGCATAATCAATGCAATTGATTTGGTTAAATTTTAATTTATTATTAATGTACTATTTATTTATTATCATATGCTACTGTATCTTAAATATTTTTCATTACCTATTATTGAATATTTTAACAATGTAGAAAAGTAAGAATAAAAAGCGTTGATTAGATAAAAGTGATCATTTGAAATCACGCTTTAGACATTCATTCGGATAATCGATAAATTTTAAAATAACATGAATCATCGAAAAATTTTATGTATGTTTGCTTGGTAAAAATCGTTACAAATTTTTTAAATCGAACTTTTAATTTAAAATATAAATATATAAATTAAAAATAAAAACTTTTATTATTATTATTATTATTATATATATATATATATATATATATATATATATATATATATATATATTTATATTAAGATTAAGATAGTTTAAGATAAATTCGTAGCCATTGACTTATAATTTATACTAACATTTAACAAACTAATTAACTCTTGAAGTATGTATTTTTGAATTGGTACTTAAATTTAATTTGGAATTACTTAATTTTCAATAATTAGTGTAGTTTCTTTATAAACTTGAAAGAGCTTTCAGATTTTTTACTCCACTTGTTAACTGTATTTATAAATAGTATCGCAAATATTTTATTCGTTTCGTCTTTGTGTCTTTAATCCAGCATCAAATTATTTGCATTATTCGCCTTATTATCAGATCGAACATCATTCTTCTATTGTTATTGACATCAACATGAAACTACAAAAATTATTTCATCACGTTTTTTGAAATGTTATAATTATTTATTTAAACAGCATCCGACTAATTAGTAAATAATTTCTCTACAAAAGAATATAACCTCAGAAATTTTTAATAAGTAAAATTATTATATATTCACACAAATCATATAATATTTACAATACTGGCAATACTAACATTTGCCGAATGATCCATTAAAAAAAACCTTTTATACTTTTAACAATCGCAAATGCATTTATTGAATGCTAAATTAATATTTAAGTAAAATAATTGATTCTACTTCAAGAGTGAGTATTTCTTTCAGTATGAAAGTTATTGCAAAGGCAACGCCCCAAATATTGTATGGAAAAAATTAGTTATATCATTCTTTTTTATAGTAATTTATTACTATGAAATTGAATACTATTAATTTATTGAAAAACTTATAGATTTTACATATAACATATCTCTAAATCATGTTTTAATATAAATATATAGGACGACATAAAATACTAAATGATATATTGTGATATACTAAATGAAATATTTTTTATAAAGTCATATCATATCCTTTTTTTGCTCTATCGTATATACTAACAATTTAATATGCAGAAAAGTTTACTTTATTATTATAATTAAGGAAAAACCATATGTAAATTTACCTCCAAATTAATGTTTTTATAATTCATTATGTAATATATGATTAGCATTTTATTGATATTCAAGCTTTTATTTGAATATATACAGAAATCTTATAGGACTAACCGTTAATAATATCGCTAAAGATTTTTTTCACTACAACGTCAACTACTAAAATTATGAAACTACATATTAATTAATTAATCGACTATTGTTATTTTTGAATTTTAAAATTATGCTTTGATTTTATTAAAAAATTGTTAACTAGATTTATCCATAAAATTAATCAAACTAAAATTCAAACTTCTCTACTATTGTAAACGTGTGCCTAATAATTATAGACATTTAGTTAAAATAATTTTAAATTCCAATAATATGTATGAATATTCGATATAAGTTTGATTTCACAAAATACTATGTTATGCTTCTAGTTTTTGGTAAAATTAGAAACATTTAGTAAAATGTCACTGTATACCATTACTTTCAAAATTATTATCGCTAAAGCGCATGTAAAATTACTATAAAATCATCCCTTTAGAAATCAGATTACCTATGATGACTATCAAAGTTTAATGTGTATTGTAGTTTATTTGAACTTTCTCTTGTATATAATTTTTTGCATTACTATTGTTTATCTGAATTGGGTCTCTATTTACTCTGCAATACTTCTAAATTAGCTTTTATATACATTTATCGTGACATAATTACCGCAACAAATACTTTTATCTATATTAGAAAAATATATTATTATAAACAATTTTCAGTTCTTTATAATAATGACTATAGAGTTATTGTAATTTTAAAACGAAGAAAAAAAATATTTTCTTATTATTATAATTATTTTATTCATTAGCCTATACGTTCATCTATTGCACTTTGTCAACAATAGAAGACAATAGAGACTGAATTGTTGAATTGTTGTTGTTGTTGTTGTTTTTTTTTTTTTTTTTTTTTTTTTTTAAGAAAGATTTGTCTTTTATGATAGTTATTAAACGTGTTTAAATTATTAATTATTATTCATATATTTAATTTTTATATTAATTTTTCTTCACCATTCATTATAATTGTCCAGATGAAGATTTATAATATCTTAATATTAAGAAAAATTTAGAATTATTATTTTTAATAAATAAGATTGTTTTTTAAATTTTCATCATTTTATCATTCACAAATAGATCGTTCAATGTGTATATTCATCGTCAATTGATATTTATTATATATGCTTAAACATAAAGGCATTTGCGCTTACATAAATAAGTATTACGTAAAATATTAATCTATGATATATTATTGGCATATAGATACATTATTGATTAAATATGTATTAATAATATTGACTGTCCGAATAGCTCGTAAATATAACTAACAAAATCGCCACACTGTATTACTAATTTATAAATTAAATTATTTATTCGTACAAAAGAATTATGAACTAACTGTATATTCACATTGTTTTTCAAAAGTAATTTATCATTGCTCTAACTTCCTCTATATTCAGGTTGTCTAGAACTATGTCTCGCTTTCCTGCTGTTGATAGTATTAAATGACTAATATTACTTCCGCTTTTCATTTATTATAGATTAGACAAAATAATTTCATCTCCCTTCAATAAACCCAATTATTTTAATGAATAAATATTCGTATAATTTTTATTTTTGCATGCATAGCCCGATATTGTAATCTCAGTAAATAAGATTGTCAAAAATTTTCAAAAATAATTTTAATCTAGTTTCATCATCAATCAACAATTATAAGATCAGTTATCATAATTGTATAATATCGTTTCATTTCACTTTATTTTGAAGTAATGATTTAATAGCATTTACAAATAAATTAAAATAACCAATAACACGAGTAAACCGTTCTAATTAAGTTGGTAGATGAAATTTATTGTAAAATAATTTTTATACCACAATACAGACTGCTTTTGTAACAATTAAGAAGAAACGATGGATTTTTGTTTTAATGGCATAGACGAAGCTACGATGAGCTTAAAATCTTTTGACTTTTAATAGTTTATGTTTGTATAGATATGTCAATGCACATAGAGATTGTTAAAATTGTATAAAAAAAAAAAAAAAAAAAAAAGTGTAAGCTTGCGATGTTTGATTAACTAATTTTAATACAAATTTCATTAATATATCATGTTTGATGCAAAAGAAAAACTGAAAGATTAATTTTGCTGGAAGAATTTTTATATTGTAAAATGAAGATTGCAATTAAATAAATGTATAATAACATTAAAATTTGATAAAAAATTATTGAAAAATGATAAATTAGCGACTTCAAAGAACTACCTATTATATTCATATTTAGTTATAATTCTCGATTTATTATCATTATCATTATCGATTATTAACTAATAATTATCAAACTCTTCAGTTATTTTTTGTCTACCTTTTGTCTTTAGTCGAAATATTGATTTCTATGCAAATTACGTATTCAATATTTCATATATCACATCATTGATTTTTTTACATTTCAAGTATATGTAGGCGTCAGTTGAAATTAATTTCTGTAAATTTTTTCCGACATGACGTGCCGTTTCATAATGCCCACAATCATCTAATTACTCTTGTATTAGTAACCTTACTTATTCCATATTTTTATTAACACATATTCTTAAATGAAAATAAAAAATATAAATGTTGAGTAGTCTTTGTATAAAATTACAAATTGCAAATATAAATTAATATTGCCATCTATATATATTGTGTTTTAAACTGCAAAATGTTGAAAAATTTAATTTCACTATAATTATTATTAAATATTGAATTACGATGAATGTTTACTTTTTATTCAAATAAATATATAATCTAATAAATTTTACTCGCAGTAAAAGTTTCGCTTCTTTGAAAAACTAAACGTATTTTATGATATTCTTATAATTTTTCTAATTATAATAATTATAAGGAATTAAATAACTTTTGCTAATAATATAATCGATAGACATAATTTTATAAGCTATTTAAATTAAATAATAATTAAAATCAAATTATTATTTTAGACATTGATCATAATTGAGATAAATCTGTAAATTACTCTTAATTTCAATCGCATATTGATATTAAATAGTACAAAACTTTGTTAAATTGAATAAAATAATCTTTTTATTTATAGTATAAAATTAACTAAAAATAAATTAGCAATAATATGAATGTGCTTAAAAGTAGAATTATTTATTTTATGAATATACAATGATTTATGTTCTCTCTCAATAATAATCTTTGTATTTCTAAAAAAATTTTCTCTTATCACATTATTATTGAACTAAATGGAAATTTCTCTTGATAATATATAAATATATATATATATATATATATATATATTAATAAAACTTTTAAAATATCCATTTATTTTATCTAATACTACTGCTTTAGTTGAATAAAATCTCCAAGAATTGTTGAATTAATTATTATTCTAATAATTTAAAATTAATATGAATAATAGAAAAAATATAACCAATAATCTGTAATAATAAAGCGGTTTATAAAGTTTTATTACTAGATATAAATTTATCATCATAACAAAAAAAAAAAAAAATGTATTTTATGTGCTAACAAGATAATTTCATATAAGATTTAGTGTGACTATGAGAAATCATGTTTTTCACAGTCGATTTTCTCAATAAATTTATGTTTATTTCATAACTTTTGGCTTTATTGAAAATAGAATCAGAAAACGCTTTTTTCTTAAATAAGCAAATATATTACAATTAAATAATATTAAAGAGTATTTGTTTGATTTACAGAAATTATAAAGAATTTATTAACTGATAAATATTAAACAGTCATAATTATCTCAAATATTTAGTAGCATTGAACAAATATATTTATTTGGATTAACTCATTCGTGTTTTATTAAATTTTGTTTAACATTATTAAACATTAATTTTTTATTTTTACGTTAATTGTCTATAATTTATTCTGTACTACATCTTCATTTCTTAATAATAATGAGAATATATTATTTAAATGATCGAACTCGTTCAAAAATATAACGCAGGAAATCTTTTCAATCGGCTTAACATAAAATAATCAGAAAAATTATAAATTACAATAAATACAAATTGAAGGTCAATTATTAATGATCCTAGAGATTTATTAAGACGAGAATGTAGATTATGAACACAGTATTTTTAAATAAAATTTTGAAATATTAATTAGCGAATATTAATGATATATTTGTAATGTGAATAATTTTTTTAAATTGAACGTTTAAAATGTATAGCGACAATAATACAAGATATAAAACTACATTGACAGAATATAAATTTAATTTCAATTAGAATTATAATTACTTAATAATAATTGAATAATTATTTATCAATTGTTGCAAATAATTTCTGAAATAAAAAATATTTTGTTCTCATACAATTAAATAAGTGATCGAAGATATTATTAACATAATAAAAATAATACTTATAAATATTATGTTCATTGATTTTTCTTTTTTTTTTTGCTTTAATAAACAAAAAATTTACCAAATTAATAATTACAATGACATAGAAAGTTTCAATGGAATTTTATTAATGTTTATGGTATGCATTTTATAATCTAAGCCATAAGCAAGGATAAGCAAGTATCCGTACTTCTCCCTTATATATGCATCGTATCCCACATAAAATATATTTTTCTTTTAATAAGTAATCAATTGTAAAAGGTATTCTTTTAATTTTTAATTTTCATAAGGAGTACATTTTTTTTTTAATATTTTATTAACTGTTTTTTTTTTTTTTTTTTTTTAAATTATAAAACCAATATTTCTTTATGGAACAATATAAAATCTATAATTGATGCAAAATAAATTATGTGATAGATTATCCGTATTTTTAGGTTCGTTTTTTTCAAAAATATTTATTAGTATATATTATAACAATAAATATAAAAAATATCGTAAAATAAAGATTCTCAGCGAGAAAAAGCGATGAAGGGTTAGATTAAAAATTAAAAATAAATAAATAAGAATTCATCTGTTATTATATTATGTATAATTTATTAAAGCTAAATTTATTGTTTTTGCCGTGTATTTTCGTATATATAATTATTTTCATTATAAACATGTGCATAAGTAACTATGTAGATAATTTTTTATGCAATTTCAAAAGTACGTGAAATATATACAAAAGATTATTAATTAAAATTATTAGTAAGTTTAAAATTTCCTAAAGAGTT
Organism: Ceratosolen solmsi marchali; assembly: GCF_000503995.2. Classification (NCBI taxonomy): domain Eukaryota; kingdom Metazoa; phylum Arthropoda; class Insecta; order Hymenoptera; family Agaonidae; genus Ceratosolen; species Ceratosolen solmsi. Next base: position 175,077 of record NW_011948428.1, read on the forward strand.
TTTATCGATAATTGACAAAGAATAATTTTATAATTATTATATACAAAATTTTCATAAAGAATTATTTGAAAAAAAATGAAAATGAAATTAAAATTAAAAAATTTAATTCAATAATACTATTTAATATTCTGATAGTGTTTAAATTATACGGAGATCGTTTTTCTAATTTTCTATTTTATTTAACAATTTTTTATTAAGTGTAAAAATAAATCAATTTCGACAATTTTAAATAAATCTTTAATATCAATGGGACATTAAAATAACGATTACGACAATTTATAATTATAAACGACGCTCAAATAAAATTATACAATAATTATTTACATTATGAATAAACGTATAACAATGTCTCCTATAGCAACGAGATCTCATGAAATAACTAAACAAAAGAAATTAAATACAATTTTTACAGTATAAACCTAATAAAATAATATCATACTATGAATATTTTATATAATATATATTAACACTATAATATACTCAGTACCTTATACTTTTATCTTTTCCAATATAATTCGCGAAGATGAGTTGACTCTTAAAATGCCGTAAATGTGTGGTAAATATATATTGTGTCATTGTACATAAAAAGCAAAACATTTGCAGCGCATTGCTGATCTATAGGTATTTATTTATTTATCAAGCCATATTTAGTGACCATTTCAGACAATAGTTAGTGTGTTTAATAATTTCGATAATACTTCCTTTAATATGTCAATTATATTTTCAAATAATGATTATGCTGTGTGTCCGTACAGAATGAGCTAAATACGATTTCAAGAAGAAAAAATGTTAGTATTTCGAATTAGAATCGTCACCAATTTCATCATAATTTCAATAACAATATATGATACTTGCTTCTTATAATTTTTTTTTTAATATTATCGATTCATCGGATCAGTTCTTCGACATTTAAAATTTTTCATCTCATTAATTTTATTATTTCTGTTTTGTTCAGTTATTTTTGTTCTGCTCATAATTTCATTCGTAGAGAATAATTTATTCAATCTTACTTTTTAAATACAATATTTCTATTTAATAAAGCAAATTTAAAATATTTTAATAAAATCTCATTACATCCTGTAAATATAAACTGATGTATAAACAATAATAACTTAACTCTAATCAACGTCTAATTGCAAACAATCTTAAGGTTTCGGCCTTCCGAAATGTCAAGCTCGTTTTTATATAAAAACACTGAATGTAAATAATCGCACTCGCTAAACACCCAACATAAGTGCAACGCAACATATAGGTAAGGCAACATTAATAATGCCAGAATTTTTCATTGTTCATGAACTTTGGTTCACTGACACACAGGCGCATTTACATTTTCCATGCCTTATCAAACGAATGTAAGAAGCGCTGATTACGGCGAAAGCGAACTACGCGTTTCCACATTATCTTCGCCTCTATAATTATAAGCTTGCTTATTAATAACTATCACACAACTAACATCGCACGGCTGTCGAGGGTCCCGTGATATTTCTTTGTTGGACAGAGAAATATCTGATATTGGCTAAGCTAATAAAGCTTTATCAAATGATTATAATAACAAATGAAGTCGAGTAAAAATTGCAGTAAACTAATTACAACACTGTTACTTAATTACCAATGTTATCCATTGGATTATACATTTAGTGTGTTTCTCATCTATCCTACAAATATATAAAGAATAATGTTTGCAATTATAAAAAAAAAATACAATAATCGATTGCAATACATTAAGGATAATTCAAACATTTACAACATTCTCTACTAATCGACAAAAACTACTCTGACCACTAAAAATTACTTTCAACCATGTTTAGATTTAAGTTCACAACTCATAACTAAGTCTTATTTGATTATTGAAGATGCCAATCCTTTGTCCAGAAATGTGCATTAACGATAATATAACATAAATCAACATAACATAAAAATAAAAAAATATCATATAATCATGAATATTATATTTATTATTTTTCTATTTCTGTTATAATTTTCACTTTAGACATAAACGAATGACTAATAATAAATGAATATCGTTGCTATTTATTCAACAGAAAATTAATTCACACTATAGCAGTCAGTAAACAAAGCACAAAACAAACAAACAAAACAAGCATTATGTGCAAAAGTATTTTATAATAATTTACAATACTGCAAAGCATAAAAAAATAATCACTCGTTAAATGAGAAAATCCTTTTTAGTATTATGCTTTCCAACATTTTAAATACAATAAGACAAGAAGAAAGAAGAAATACAAAAAATGCAGACAAGGCAGATAAAAATTTTGTAATTACATATTAAAATAAATAAATATGATTATTGTTAACTTTATTTTAACTGCTCATCTTTCAACTAAGAATTGTAAAAGATTTCTAAAAATTTGTAATATACTATAAAAATATTTTATTATAAGCAACCGTTAAATGTTATAAAATGGGGAGGACACCTTTTATCATTGACTGTTTAACGGTCAACTATTTAAAAACCACTACTATTAAAAACTATTAAAAACCAATTTACTAAATTTAAATGTGCTAATATAGAATAACTGACGATTAATTTAATTTATACAGCTATTATTGTTAAATATAATTTTCATTTCTACAAATATGGTTTATTCATAAATAAAGTATTATATAATACGGTAAGTTTAGTGGAAATTTTTTTTAAATCTAAAATAAATAATCGTGACAAAAATTATTTAATCAATATTTTAATTGCAGACGAATAATAAAAAATTGTAAAAATGTAAGAAAATTACTATAAGACATAATAAAATAGACAAAGAAAAATTCCATTAAGTTATATATATATATATATATATATATATATATAGTGTATGTGTGTGTGCGTGTATGTGCGCGTGTATATGACGAATATTTTTAAATTCATTAAACAATGATTAATAAAATATATGGTTTGTGTAATATTTACTATAAGAAGGTATTTTATCATATATAATAAATCTATTAAGCAATCCTGCAAAATTGATTACAGCTGTAGAATTACAATTTTATTTATTCAAAATGAATAAAAATCTAATTTTAATGTTGAATTAATATTAAAGTTTAAACTAATGGAAATTCATTAAAATTAAATGATATGGAGCATCACGATAAGTACGTTTTTCAAATGATAATATAAATATTTTTTTTGTTTGTTTTTTTTTTTAATTCAGCAATTGATTTAATTATAATAATAAATATTCTAAGAAAATTAACGTGATGTTTTATCAGTGGACATTAAGTATACTTGAAAAATACTATTCCAACTTCTCAAAACGTATTATCAGGCTCTTATTTGGAAAAATATACATCCAACAATTCGGTCTATATTGGTTTCAATTTGCGTTGATGATCAAAGATTTAAAATTTCAATAATCACGCTATTAAACGACGGTAATTTTTTATCATTAAAACAATCACAAAATTATGGTGCTCTTAAATGTGAGTGAAGAAAATTTGGATTTCATCATGGTATGAAAATTATCAAGGTGATAGATAATTTGTTTTTTTAACTTTCAGATTTCAGCACACGAATAGAGGTATTATTTACCGGTATTTACATAAAATACCGAATCACACAAAAATATGAGTCTAATAAAATAACAGAATCAATTATATAAAGTAAAGGCTCGTCTAGGCTTTTATTAAGTTATTTAAAGCGCCACTAATCCAAAACTTACAAAATTTACTTTTCATCATTTAGAATCTGAATATTATAACTAAAGTTCTGTAAGAAGTAATATCAAAAGATTAAGTATTATCTTAAAAAAAAAAAAGCTATCAACGTGAGATAATATATGTTGGTTCATATTTGTTAGGTATCATTAAAAATGATATAGCTTAATCAGGCTAATTAAAAAAATTAGATACATTACATTTACATTATAATAATCAATAATTCGTATTTCTCATTATAAATCAATGCAATAATCATTTTTCAGTATCTCTAAAAATGTCGTAACAGCACTACCAAACTACCACGAAAATATTGAAATCGCATAATCATTATTTATATAACGCGGGACTTTTCGAAGGGTCTATTCGAATATTCAAAAGTTGGAATTAATCATTTAATCATCGAAATCCATGAGTTTTAATGAATCGTTAGACATTCGATGATGTAGTTGTTGAGGCGAGGACGATATCGATGAAGAAAAATAGAGCAAATGAGATAATGGGCAACTAAATTTGTCCTTCATCAAAGTTAGACTAGAGAAAATGGTAATTTATTATTCCTACACAGTATTACTTGGTATTTATATACAAATATGGAATTGTGTTAATTATTATAAGTACAAAACGTTGACGCTTCAAAGAAATAATAATTATTGGATAGCCACTTGGAGGAATCACAAAATCAAACAATATGATGAAGAATAAATAAATTTCTTTAATAACTCTATTGTAATAGTATAATTGTATAATTATATATTATCATAATTATATAATTGTCTTATAAATTTTATTATTATAATTGATCGTTAGGCATAAAGCACAGTCAGTTTGTTTGATTTCAAAATCTTATTTCAAATTTCAATTATTGAAAATCACAAATGCGCGTGCCTATTCCATATGCGTATATATATATATATATATATATATGTCCAAAATGTATGTAGCGTCACGGTATAGTGAAAATTAATTGAGAAAATGTTATTGAGAAGAATCGTGATAATCCATGTATTATTGTATAGACGTACACTTACAAAATTTGTTTTGTTACAAATAATTTTTAAGCGCTCGTTGGTGATTATTGTAAAAATATCGAATATAAATACGCAGCTTCGATCCTGTCAAATTGGCATAGATAAACCAGATTAATGAATATTAATCAAAGTACATTTGGATGGCGAGAATCCGATCAAACTTATTGCATCGCCGCAACGGCTGTTCATGGAGCTCCGACGAAGTCAGACGCCCACAGAGAAGCAGCCAAGTAATAAATCTTGACTATCACTTTTCGAAAGCAGCTCTGTCCCTGTGCGATGTTTGTTTTTGTTTTTGTTTTTGTTTTTGTTTTTGTTTTTGTTTTTTCGGCCCGTAAAGAATGGATTTGAGAACGGAAAGACGGGAAAGGAGTCGATCGGAAGCACGCGTCGAGCGGCTGGCCTGTTGACGATTGTCATGCCTCGTCTACGTGGTCGATGTCTGCGTCTTAGCCGGATTGACCTTTGACGCTCGATCCTGAAGGCGAGCCCTCGTCGGCTGCTTTGTTTGGCCGAGCTTATCCGCCGTTCGGCATGTGCATCCGATTCCTGGATGATTCGCCAATCACTAACTCGTTTTTGCCAGCCTTCGTTTTTTTGCGTAGTGCTCAATGCGCTTTTCAAGACTTTCTGAAAATAAATTAAATATTGGTGTGACTCGTGCTGTTATACAAGCTTCGTACTTTTTTTTACTTTGTGCTCTTTTTATACACATTTTAATTGGCATAATTATCGATTATTGAGACTTTTGAACTGAAAATAAGTGAAATGATTTACAACTATAAATAAACATTCGAATGGGACTGACAATATTATTTACTTCAGATGCACAACAAACTTATATAGAAGGTAATAGTAATATTATCCAGGGATTGTTCATCGTAGCGGTGTAACGATCTTTTTTCTTTTTTTTTCCATCTCACATATTGCATAGTAATTTATTACAATCGACAAATGGCCAATACATCATTGTCCTTTAATTTTATATTTTTTTCTTTAAACGGTTATTTGCAATTTTTATTCGCTTTGGAGCTTTAAGTAAATAGCAAAAAATAATTGTCTTCTTAATTTAACGCTTATCATTAGCAATCAAGATACAAATTGCTTTGTTAAAATTTAAAATTTTTAAATTTCATTTTATGATAATTAACGATGGAACATATGCATGTATAAATTATATATTTTATAAACAACTTTACGCCTTCAAATGTTTCGCAAATACTTAAAATAATCAAATTTTCAATCAAGTTTTAAAGAATTTTTACATTCAATTAGAAAAATTGCTCAACTTTCTTAATAACGTAATGAGGAAATCAAATTATTTATCTTATTTATCTCTATATCATATCTCTCTCTAAGTGTAAAGAAAAAAAAACGGGAGAAAAAATACCGTAAATAATTTTGTCTACATTTATGATTTCTTTCTCTATTAGACAATTGGTCCTATAGATATTTTAAAAAAAATTATCTCAATATTATTAGAATATAATTACTTTAGATATTATTTCTAAACGTGTAACTAAAATAAATATAAAAATATTATCTTTATATTCATTATTTATAATTAGAAACTCAAATGCATTTGTATAATATTTTCAAAAATACTATAAAAATAATCGTATTTATTGTACAAAAACCTTTTATTAATTATAACATTTCCTATTCCTTATTTAAAATTGCATATCCGATCAATTTCGACACAAATATCTGCTTATATTCACCTTTTTATAAGGAAAAACATCTAAACTATAAATAAAATTAATTAATAAAGAGTAAAAAAATTCAATTTTAATGAAATATATATAATAATACTTATAATAAATAAAAAATATTCATCGTTCTTTATTTTATTTGTTTAATTTTAAATATTTAACTTATTATGAATTACGTAACGTTTTTTACTTTGTGTATGTAGTATGTCGAAAGACCTATTTATAGGAGAAATATAAATGAACGATCTTGATTTTGTCATCGATTTTTTTTTTATAATTTTAAATTAAAGAATAACAGAAAATTAATTTTCTAATTACATTCTAAATTTAAAGATTAAAGCTATTTGTAAGCATATTACAAAAACATGTAGTAGAATTAAATTTGATAAAACGTCATAATAAATCGTAATAATCTTATGAAATTTAATTTAATACAAATGAAAAAAATAATTTGAATAAACAACAATTGCAATTTGCATTCATTATAAAATTATTAAATCTTTTGTCTTTCTTTTCGTAAGTTATAAACAATAATTTTATGTGATAATACTTTTAATAAAACATCTATTTTTTTACAATTGTTATTTCTATGGCAATGACTTTTACGTAGCTTACGAATAATTACAAAAATAATTAAAATTTTTTGTAATATTTTTGATTTTAAAAATGACTAATTATTCGGGTACTATTAAATTGAAATTTTTTTTATATTAATGTCAGGCTCGTAATTTATTGCACTACATTTTGTTTACAATTAGTAATGTGTTACATTATGCTTACATTTATTACAATTCTGTCATGAATATAAAAAAAATTATTATTTTCACTAATTTGTATAATTAGTTTAAATTTTGCTTTTAAAAGATATGGAATATAAGGTAATCACAATCAATCATATATTTCTAATGAATTCGTAACACTATCGTTACACATCTAAAATTATAAGCAAAACTATCAAATTTCACTATGCTAATATATAATTATAATACGTACAAGTGTTTCCACCTACTTATAGGCAAATTTAAAAATTCTTGATTAGCAAGACTAATATTTGAAAAACTGTTGTTAAAATAAGTATAACATAAATTTACACAAAAAATTTGTATTAGTTGCAGGAATTTTTTTGTTTTATATAAAGGTATTGTAAAAAAAAAAAGAAAAAAAATGTATTCGAATATAGATAGATAATAGAAAAAAGGATATTATTTACAAGGATATAAAAATTTTATATAAAATAATTTTAATTAAATGCAAATTAAATAGTAAAATATATTAATAGTGTACTGTAATAAGATTAATGTATTATCTTTTTCATGGATCTATTTCATATAGTTTTCTAATAACATTGAAACTATATACTTAATTACGAGTAAATATAGACTGATAAAAAGTACAATCGCATGAAATAACTTACCACATCTTTGACGCTGCATCAATGGTTGGTAAATTTTCCGTTTAACTCCTTGCATCAGGCAATCAGTTTGAAAATTTAAACTAACACTTTTATCATCTAATAAAGTCTCTAAATTTGTTAACATACTTCTTGTCATTGTACATCTACAACAATGAATTAAGTTTAATTTTATTAAAAATATTTTTCACTTCACGTACAATTAATTATTTTACTTGATTGCAGCACAAGTCCATTCTTCCTGCAAATCTTTAATAACCTTTTGAATTTCTTCTTTATCTATATTCCAATTTACATCATTATAATAAGAATAAAATAAGTTTAAAGGAATATAATGAGCTATGTTATATTGAGGCTTCTCCGGACATTTTTCAATATCTAATAAATCTTTAATGATTTCGGGCTTTTCTTGTCCATATCCAACAAGAAATAAAATACCCATTATACAGCGAATTTGATGCCATAGAAAAGCATTGCTTTTTATTGAAAATTCACACATGTCATATGCTTAATGATTAAATGAAAGAAATCAAATTAGAATTATATTTGTTTATTTGTATTAATTTTCTATTTTTTTAATTGTAAAAATCACCCCTCACTTTAAAGGGATGCATAAAAGAATTAATATTCACCTGAATTTCTTAAATCACATTCTTTGGTTAAACAAACTACTTGAGCTTCGATTATATCTCGTGAGAAATTGACAACACCATTTCCCACATCCATCTTACAAAGATTTCGAAAATCATGTTTACCAATGGCATATTGAATGGCTTCGTTCATAAGGTCAATATTTAAATTTCCTCGTGGAAAAAAGTATTTATAACCTCTCCAATTACAATTAAATCTAGCTGAAATCATATCTCCTACAGGAGCCCAACAAATACATCGAATATTTTTTGGAAGAAGTCTGTTTAAAATTTTACAATATGGTATTTCATCGATTAGCGATCCCTGCTTTACTAAATCAAGGCGACTTCGAATGTCAATAGAGATGACTTGTGAAAATGCACTCACACCCTTATCCGTTCTGCCGCAACGATGATAATTAGATGTCTCTCTGCTTTCTATCAAGCAACTTTTTATTAAAGCAGCAAATAAATAATGCTCAATAGTATTTACAAAATCCTCCTGTACAACAAACCCTTGATAATCCCATCCTAAGTAGGATAATTTCATAAAAACATGCCTTTTTTGACATCTACAAAAACATTTTAAAGTTAAAATATCGACCTCTACATTCCAACATTATAAATAAATTCGAATGTATACTGACTTTGTAAAATCAAAATTCCTCTTCACAGCATCTGTCTTAATGTTATTTGAAGCGTTATCTGTCTTCTTAATAATTTGTTTAAGTTGAAAATTATGAGCTTCCAATTGTAAAACTCTGTCTATCAATTGCTAAAACATAAAATAAACATAATATAAATATATACGTATCTGCGCTTTCATGTACACATTAATATGCACGCGTAATTATACAAAATATAAATATGCTTAATTTTACAGATTTATCAAGCTTCTCCAATACATTCCTAGATAATAAATTTTTATTAATAATCTTAGCCATGATTACAATTTAAAAGCAAACCATACACCATAATCATTAAAGGTTATGTGAACAGTCATTCGCATTATGTCGCATAGCATACCGAAAATATTTACCGACAGTTAATCAATTTCATTTGCAACATCAGAGATGACGGTACTGCATATTCTATGTGTGAAGGAAAAAAAAATCATAGTTTATGTATTTTAATATTCAAGATTTTCTTTCTATATGCTATTACGCTATATTATTTTTTAACCTATTGTATTTTTTATTTTTTTTTTTGTAAAATAGTTTATTTAACGAAACAATATAAATTATATGTAAATATTAAGTATTTGTCATATTATATTATAATTAATTTTATAATTTATTTCATGATTGACTTAGACTCATAATGTTATTAATTTGTAATAAGAATTCATTAGCGATACTTTTACTTTATAATGATGATTAAATAAAAAATATTTCGTTTCGATTTAAAACGATAATTTAATTTAGTTATTAGGAATTCCTTATCTATTTAATGAGAAAATTTACAATCGTCGTCGTTAGAAAAATATTCCTTCGATATTTTTCATACTTTTTTATCCAAATAATATCTTTGAAAGAGTCGCTTTATACAATAATCCACGCCCATCGCCATTATTCATATTATATTGCAATAAATGTTTATTTGTTAAGAATTATCTACAATCATTGGACAAAAGTATAACAATACCAATTTATGACATAAAATTGATTCGAATGTAAAAACAAAGATTTCACTTCATTTGATTAAACTAAATCATAAGAAGAAGAAAAAAAGATATTTACAATGGGAACTATTCAAATTTATTAATACATCCTATGACATTTTCAAACAATTTTTGACAAAATGTTCACACGAATTGTATTAAAAATATACGTATTAATATGTTGTAATATTAATAGTTTATTTGTTTAATATAATTACTTAATATATTTATTTATTTATTTGTTTATTTACTTATTTATAGTTTAGAAAATAAAAGTAATTGGACTTTTATTAAATTTCGACAGAATTTTACACATAGATAGTTACAAAATCTAATAAAATTAAACTAAATATTGAAGCAATTCAAAAAATTAAAAGATTATTTCAATTGGAAGATAATACATTTTTAATTTCAATGATAAATCAATAAAACAATGAGATGTAATATTAACCATTAATCAATAACCGTAAAATAATATTGATTTTTTTTTTTTAATCATCATTCAATTATGCCCTCAACCCTTGAATAAAAATACAAAAAATTGTATGATTTTATTTCATAACAATTGATAATTTATACAAATAATAGAACTATGTATTAATATTTAAATGCTTTTGTTTTTGAATTATTAAGTATGTTAACGATATTCAAAATCGCATACTAATTGTATTATCAAAAATCTTTGCGATAAAGAAATGAAAAGTGTTTATTGTTTACCAATAATATAACTTGTATGTCTTATCATTGTCTTAAATTATTTATTGTATATTCATCCTGCGATTCACGCGAAAAAGAAAATTTCAATGACTCCGGCATATGTATATATATATATATATATATATATATATATATATACATTTATCTACCTGTAAAATTAAAATTCTAATTATGCATGTCGGAAATTGATGATATAAATAGTATTATTATTATGTTACATATAGTAGGTGATTAAATATATTAAAAATGATGTTGTTTTAAAATATAATATTGTTTATTAATTGAATAATATGCGTGTAAGCGTAATATAAATCAAATAAAACATAATATATTGTTATAAAGTTATATATTATTAATAAGATTTATGTTTTATGATTTTAATTTATATTTAATTAATATAATTCAAAAATAATCGAGATTAATAATTACAAATTTGTCTAGCTTTGTAAAATTCTATAATTCATTTATATTTATTGTCTATAATATTTATTATCAATACCAGTAAAAATGCCATAAATATCTTTAAAAATTGTAAATTTTATACAGATTTTTATATTTAAAAAATTTTATGACGATTATTAATACTAAAATTAAATCTTTGTAGTATCTTCAAAATCATATATTTGCTTATCTATGATTTATCTTTAATTACATATTGATAATTGCAAATCTTGTAAAATGTAAATGTTATTTGTAAACTTATGTACTATGAAGTATTAGGCCATTTTGTAGAAGCAGAGCATTGAATTTTTCAAAATCTATGTACATCTGTAAAGCATAGTTTAGATTCTATAAAGTGTACTTTAGATAATTTTGGTGTCTTAAATTCATCAATAATACAACTTCGAAATCGAATTACTATAATATCATAAATTTGGATATTCTATAATAAAGTAAAATAATTGCTTAACATTAAGTTAATAATTGTATGTAAATTTCAATAGATGTTAATTTTAAGTATTCTAAATTCATTTGACTACATAATGAAAATTTCTTAGTTGTTAATAATTACATTATGAATTATTGTTAAATTCATTAATAAGGAAATTTCGTGGGTTTAAAAATTTTTGTTAAACCTCTTCTTTTATCAATCATAAATCTCAAAATTTAACAAACATCTATATTATTTTAAAAATTGTAGTAATTTTTAGATAAATAAATTGTGGAGCACAATATCGGTAAGTATTAGTTCATTTCTAGTGCAATTTCTAATATCATATACATGATAAATTATCTATTCAAATATAAATGTATGGAGTGAAATCTCAGCCCGAAAGCATCAGAAGCTGAAAACTGACTTGTATCCGACATCACCGCATGTCATCAAACTTACAGTAATGCATGTAAAATTATTACAAATAGAATTTAACAATTAAACATCGTTCATAGTATATCTCTATAGTGTAATTAACGATTACATACATGTTGCGATTGATAACATTGTCATTAGGATAAAATACATCGGAGTTCTCAACATTAATTAATGTGAAATTGCATTGCTCTCAAGGTCGTAAGATCGAATGAACAAATAAAGAATCTAAGTTTGCACGTCACTTAACTTCTAATTTAGGTATAAAATTAAAATCCAGTCAATCCAATAAAATGTCAGTTTATGCTATTTCCATTACCAATCGATCAGACTTTCGAACAAATTTTCGAAACTGTGCTACTACACGCAAACTCTATCATTAATCATATCAATATTTCATTGTTATTAAGTATTGAAAACAATATAAAATTTATCATTAAATTACTATAATTATATAAAGTATTAATAAAATTTAATATAATGAGTCGAGAAGGATATTTATCTTTGATTTGTTTGATATTCATTATCTGCTGAGAGGAAAAATTTGTTGTATTCAGTATTAAGCAAAAATTTCTCGTTTTACAACGAATACGCAGAGAATTAAAAAAAAAAAAAAAAAAAAAAGAAAAAAAAAAAAAAAAAAGAGAAAGTAAGAACAGACCGATTGAATTAATAATATGTGAGGAAAAACACAAGTTAACGACATTAATGGCAATATTACCTTAAATGTCATTAAAGTCTTGGTTTAACGCACATATATAAGCACTGATGGACGAATTTATACGCATGATTCATTTATTTTTTGGATTGTTCTCTTTTGGTATCTTTAGTTGCGCAAATGTTTATGCAAATTTATTCTATGCAAGTATACAGGTCTTTCGAATCCGTGAATGTATTTCCATAAAAAATATACTTTTTGCCCCGTAAATCATAAATCAAACGTATTAATTACAAATCTGACCACTCCCTGTAAACCACATGGTTCCCCGCAAAAACACGAGCTCACTCGTCGTTCTGCCGCCGTTCCTTCTGCGTTACATGATAAATAAGCAATCCCTGACGCGCTTTTCACTTTCAGCTCTTGGCGATTAGCCCAGCAATTGGCGATTGTTTAATTAAATTCTGCTACGTATGATAAAGAATAAATTTTCAATAGCGGCTGTTCGTTATTGCATTAAAAATATCATCTCGCTCTCTTCACGCCGACACCTCATACGCGCACGAGGGAGTAAACGCCCGCGGCGAGGATCGTCAGAGCTAACCTAACCTCGCGCCTCGGACAGCAGCCAAGTGAGATCACAAGGCGAGGACGTACGTCACAACTTATGCGACATACGCTTTTTAAATGGCTAGAAAGAGATATAGCTATAGGCCCGTGACGTATATTTCCACGCGCATTAGGCGATGTTCCGTGTCATATTTGCGCGGCGCAACACACTCATAAAAAATCTTTGACTGCACGTTGCCTTGTCGATTTCCCCTCTGAGCGACAGCTACCAATACCAACACTGGTCATACAGTCGTAGACAAAGTTCCAAACTGGGGGGGTACGAGTACGACTGTGAGGGCGACGACGACGACGACGACGACGACGACGACGACGACGACGACGACGACGACGACGACGACGACGACGACGACGACGACGACGACGACGACGACGACGACGACGACGACGACGACGACGACGACGACGACGACGACGACGACGACGACGACGACGACGACGACGACGACGACGACGACGACGACGACGACGACGACGACGACGACGACGACGACGACGACGACGACGACGACGACGACGACGACGACGACGACGACGACGACGACGACGACGACGACGACGACGACGACGACGACGACGACGACGACGACGACGACGACGACGACGACGACGACGACGACGACGACGACGACGACGACGACGACGACGACGACGACGACGACGACGACGACGACGACGACGACGACGACGACGACGACGACGACGACGACGACGACGACGACGACGACGACGACGACGACGACGACGACGACGACGACGACGACGACGACGACGACGACGACGACGACGACGACGACGACGACGACGACGACGACGACGACGACGACGACGACGACGACACGATAATACCGACAGCAACAACCATAACAACAACAACGACGACGACAGCGACAATAACGACAGCGACGGTGACGAGGACGACAACGGCGGCGGCGGCAACGGCGGCGACAGTGGCGGTGGCGGCAGCGGCGGCGGCGGCGGCGGCGGCGGCGGCGGTGGCGGCGACGGCGGTGGCGGTTGCGGTAGCGATTGCGGTGGTGGCGGTGGCTGCGGCAGCGGCGGTGACGACGGTGACGGCGGCGACGACGGCAAGCAGGAGGACGGAGGCGAGCAAACACCGCGAGCGTAAAACCCACCTACCACCACGAGGTTAGATACATATCTGATTTTTGGTCCGGATTATCTTATCTATCGCAGTCCTATCTATGACTGTATAGCGTAAATATTTTCCTCGACTGATATGGGAAAGCAGTAGAAAATAATACACGCAGCAGTGCAAGGGCTAATTTTCATTTTGTAAAGGTTATAATATGGAGCGCGTGAGTGCAGACGGCATGTGTGTGCGCGAGCGTGTATATATATAATGTGTGTGTGTATGCCTTCCTCTCTCCCACGGTCCCTGGGAAAAGTGTCTCTTCTTTATAGTTCTCTTCTTCGCGAGAGGAAAAAGAAAGAAAAAAAGAAGGAGGGCACGCACGCCACGATTCTTGGTGTTGTTGCCTCTTCCTCTCCCTCTGCACTCACAAGACTAGCAGATAGCCAGATCGTGTTGAGTTTATTTCCTGTTATTTATTTTAATTTATTAATCACATGCTGAAGATTTGGAGGAACATCGGGCCGGACAACGAGATTAGCAAGTAATGATTTCTTGTTAAATCGGCGATTTTCTCGAGAATTCGGAGTAAGAAAGAGCAGATATGTCCACCCCTCGTTTTGTTCCTAACCCCCAATCTCCCCCTCTTCTGCTGTTCATACGTTGTGTATCCTTTTAGGCAGAAAATTTCCAAGTCCTTTTAGGGTGTGGCGAGGCATTATATCGAAGAACCGGCGAGTTGTACATTTTCCATTAGTACTTTAGATTAGAATGATAACAAATTTAGCATCAAATTTATTATATACAATATAATGCAGGCAAAAACTGCGTGTAGTATCAAGGTTAGGTTCATCTTTACCCGTTAATCGCACGCTTTCTTAGTTAAAAATATCGCTGCTCTTTTGCAATGTAAAACTCCGGTATGAAATTTGCATTGTTTTTTCGGTTTAATTATGAGCATTAGCAATAGGGTTTTTTGTTTTGTTTCAATAAATAAAAGTGTAATATTCGAATTTTTGAATTTGCTCCAATGTGCTGATTAGTTTTGGAGAGTTTTTCGTAATGGTGTAACACGATATTCTTGCTCCAGAATGTTTTAAATATTTAATTTTCAATGTTTATTTTTCATTAATAAATATTTTCGAGTGTATGTCGAATTATTGAGAATGTTGTGATAATTTTGTTTGTTGCTAAGAAACAACTGCAGAACTTTTTTGATGATTTAGCATTTCAAGTGCTTATGTGCAAGTTAGTTTAAAAATAAAAACTAAATTAGTTTTGAAATATTTCTATATGATAAAAGTATTGGACTTTATAAATATTAAACTGTTTTCATTTATCATATAATATATTTGAAAGGTCAGAAATTATTCAAACAAAGACTTGAATACAAATCATATGTCAGTACTATATTTGGTGTTCAACTATTTTAAATTCTAAATTATTTGAATGAATCATAATGCTATTTATCAATGAAATATGATTAAGACAGCATTAAAATAAAATAAGGGTGTGTAAAAATATTTAAAAATAATTGTAAATAAAAATTAATTCTTTAAAATGCTATAATCATTAACTCTGATTATAAATCACTTTATTTATAGTATACGCCAGTAATGTCTGTCCCTCCATCGTCGTCCAAGGGAATAGCCAGCGTAAAACCAGGTGGTACAAGTCCAAGTCCAATAGAAGGAGTCGAGGGTGTCCCAGGTCCCAGTACATTAGAACAGATTCCATTACCACAAAATGAAGAGTTGGATGATTATGGAGAAACGGCTGACGAGGAGGAGGAAGAAAGTACCGAAGAAGATTGCGAGGTGAAACATAACTTATATTTCAGTATTATTGATTTTTAAAGTGTCTCGCGATTAGTGAAAAATATTTGACATGTGATAACATAACCTCTCTTTTGTAGATCAGTGATTCGGGTCTGTTTTGCGATGCAGAGTGTGAAGAAGATATTGACGAGACGGATTGTCAATCACTGGCCCTACAAAGGCAGCCACAATTGCCACAACGTATCCAAAGTCCAAATTTGGAAACGTGCGTACCCTTGGATGTCGTATTACCTCCAAGGAAACGTAAAAGTGAGACTGAATCCAGTTTACCTTGTAAAAAGCCCAGTCCTGAGGAAAAACCTAATGTGTATGTAATTGTATTTGTTTAGATATTTGTTGTGAATAATTAATATATGATTTTTATAAATCTATAACCATTAACATTACAACTCTACAAATAGTTCAAATATATCAGTCAGTAATTTATTAGAAAAAACTATTGGTGATCATAAAATAAAGTAGTAAAGTGAACTATAAATTTATAATATATTTTTTTTGTTCATATTTTAATGTTTACTGCAGAAGTCTCAAGAGACTTGACGAGAAAGTGAAGCATGGTCGACCAGTCATTCCGACAAAGGATAATCCTCCTCCAGAAATGAGTGATTGGCTTATACAATTTCAGGTTGGGATTCGTTAACTTTGAATTTATTTAATTGATTTTATACTATAAAGACAGAATCAAGGTTGATTCGATACTAATTGCATTGACTAACTAAAACAAACTTACAGTAACATTCAATGTTAAATTTAAATGATTCACATTGAATTAAATCAAATCGTTCGATACTTTATTTATATTTTCCAATACTAAATGTGCTTATTACATGGATTACATATATTAATTGATATTGAATTTCATAGTAACACAGATTTATAAAACAAATTTTGTAACATTTAGAGTATATATTATTTCAAAATGTAAATTCAAAATTGAAGTCATAATTAGATTATCATTATACTTTTATTCTTTCGCATTAATTGCAGCTGATATTTATATAAATCGGTGTAAATTTAGAAAACCCTGATGAAAATTTTTGTTTAATGCTCTTGTATTATTTCTCTAATATGAATTGTAGTTCTCTATGCCTGGAATCAGTGGCTTACACAATTAGAAAAATTTATAATTTTAAAAATATGGACTATATTATATATATAATGTTAATAATGTATTTGTTAATTTTATAATTTGTAAGAATGAATCGTCATAAATTCGTTTGAATGCAGAATAAAAGATACAAAATTGGAAATTTTAACAATACATCGCTTCAATTTAAAACTTATGAATATTAATTTATTGTTATGTTATATATTATAATAATTTATTAAGAATTCAGGAAAAGAATTTTTACGATTAATTAAACATTAGGTATTTTATGCAATAAAGGAATTTAAATGCTTCGATAATTAAATTAATAGCTTTCGGATGAGTATAACCTCTTTTATTAGCAAAGAGAATGTCTTGCGATGATAATTGTCTACAATCGGCAGCAAGTACCTATCAAATTCTAATTATATAAAAAAAAATCATCCAAAACCATTCGATCACGAGCTACGGCTTATGAGCAAATACTTAACAATAATTTTTTATCGCCCAATAAAACGACGATTCACGTAATCCACAGAGGTGGTCGAACGCGGAGCGTATGCTCGCGATCGACGAACTGATCGAGCGCTGCGAGCCGACCCAAGTCCGCCATATGATGCAAGTGATCGAGCCCCAATTTCAGCGCGACTTTATCTCCCTTTTACCGAAAGAGTTGGCGCTGTCGGTACTCGCGTTCTTGGAGCCTCGCGACCTGCTACGCGCCGCCCAGACCTGCCGCTCCTGGCGTTTCCTCGCGGACGACAATCTCTTATGGAAGGAGAAGTGCCGGGCGGCGGGCATCGACGATCTCAAGGACGTACCGAGGCGCAAGAGCGCCAAGTGCGCGACGGCCAATTGTTCGCCGGGCAACAACAGCGCCTCGCCCTGGAAGCAGGCCTATATGAGGCAGCACAACATCAAGATGAACTGGAGGACGAAGCCAATTCGGCCGCCAAAGGTGCTCAAAGGCCACGACGATCATGTGATCACGTGTCTGCAATTCTCCGGGAACAGAATCGTCAGTGGCTCCGACGATAACACGCTGAAGGTTTGGTCCGCCGTAACTGGCAAGGTCAGTATCGTTTGTTCAGTTCCGTCGATCGCCATTTCCGGGAATCAGGGCTCGTTTATTCCCGGTGTCTGGAGTAAAATGAAGAGAGAGAGAGAGAGAGAGAGAAGAAAAGAAAAAAGAAAAAAGAAAAAAGAAAGAAATGCATTAAAGCGATAAAGAGGTGCAATCGCAACAAACAAACAAAAAAAAAAAACGTTAAATTTAAAGCCGAGCGCTCGATTAATTTCGAGATGAACAAGGATACGCGCTAGGAGCTCACGATTAAAAAGATTGTAAAAAGCAATTTAATCGTTGGATTACAGTGCCTGCGAACGCTGTGCGGCCACACGGGCGGCGTCTGGTCGTCCCAGATGTCCGGCACGACGGTGATAAGCGGCAGCACAGATCGCACCTTAAAGGTGTGGAACGCGGAGACGGGCGAGTGCATACACACGCTGTTCGGCCACACGTCGACGGTGCGTTGCATGCACCTGCATGGTAACAAGGTCGTCAGCGGTAGCAGGGACGCGACTCTGAGGGTTTGGCGAATAGACACGGGCGAGTGCCTCCACGTGCTCGTCGGCCATCTGGCCGCGGTGAGGTGTGTGCAATACGACGGCAAGCTGGTCGTCAGCGGTGCCTACGACTACATGGTCAAGGTGTGGAATCCGGAGAGGGAGGAGTGCCTCCACACGCTGCAGGGACACACGAATAGGGTCTACTCGCTGCAGGTCGGTCATTCGCGCCACGCCCCACCACTACTCGGCACAGCCGCGCTCAATCCCTTCTTCTCGCCAGTCGGTCTTACGGTGACACTCGAGCTTGCAAAGCCCACGCTTACCTATTTTTCTATTCTTCCCAAAGGGCACTGCGAATGTCTAGTACACAGATAAAATCTTGATGGATCGTTAATGCGGCTGATATAACGTATTTGATTAAGGGTCGTATAATTATGTAATAAAGATTTCATTGGACTTTAAAATTGGGGATGAAAAGGGAGTCCGACGTCTGCGTTATAGACCTGCCGCCCCGTTAAGCCTATGTATGGCATTTTTTTCGTTTTCTCGCAGTTTGACGGAGTGCACGTGGTGAGTGGCTCGCTGGACACGAGCATCCGGGTGTGGGACGTCGAGACCGGTGCTTGTCGACACACCCTAATGGGCCATCAAAGCCTTACCTCGGGCATGGAGCTGCGCAACAATATTCTCGTGTCGGGTAACGCCGACTCGACGGTCAAGGTGTGGGACATCGTAAGCGGACATTGTCTACAAACATTGTCGGGTCCAAATAAGCACCAGTCGGCCGTTACTTGTCTGCAGTTCAACAGCCACTTCGTCATTACTTCGTCCGACGATGGCACCGTGAAATTATGGGATGTCAAGACTGGTGCGTACCATTTTCCCATTGAATCTCATTCGTTCGACATTACCATCGGGTTCATCTTCTTTCTCCTTTTTTCCTTCCTTCCTTCCTTCCTTCCTTCCTTCCTTCCTTCATTCATTCGCCTCATAGTCACTTAAGACTCGTGCAATAATTGTTGGTATACCAATGGAATAAACGAAATGCATTGTGATGTCGGCAGGTGAATTTATAAGGAACCTCGTGGCGTTGGAGAGCGGTGGCAGTGGCGGCGTTGTCTGGCGAATCCGCGCGAGCGACACGAAACTCGTCTGCGCGGTAGGCAGTCGCAATGGCACCGAGGAGACGAAACTCCTCGTACTCGACTTTGACGTTGAAGTCAAATAAAATCATAATAAGCATAAGCAAATCACAAAAACAAAAAACAAAACATTTAACGCTAACGATTATTAATTAATTAATTAAGGACAAATCATTAAAACGGTAAAAACGAAGGCGTAGGGGCGTTAACCTGTGTTGCCGCTCGCACTCGAATCAAAAAATGGAAAGATGCAGGTGTGAGGGAGAGGAGGATGTAAGGAAAAGGTGAAGACAGAACAATTTTCCTCATGTGACTTCTGTAAATACTTTAAACTTAGATAGTATAACCAATCTACTGTACAATGTTTCGTGCATGGCGTTGCGTATGATTGTGAATAAGACTGCTTGTGGCTGCGCTTGTGAGTGCTATCCGGAGAGCATGGTAAGAATGATTATATAAGAAAGGCGAATGAGACACTGGACTATTTAGAAGTACGAAGTGTATTGTTAATATGAGCGGGTACAGACGCGTTTGCGGTAGCTTTCGTCATTTTGAAAAAATGAAACTGCAAAATTAGTTTATGCATGTAACCCAAGTGATTTTTTTAATTCTCTCGATTACCCCCCCCCCCCCCCCCCCTTTTCCCCCTTTTTTTTTTTTTTTTTTTTTTACTGCAATTTGAATACATTGTACCCCAAGTCTAAGTAGAAAATAAATAATTCACGATAGGCATTGATAAAATGGAATTCTTTATAGAACGTTCTTTGCATACCAAACTATCGAATTAAAATTGTATATTGATATTAAAGTAGTTTGACTTTTGTCCGAGCAAACTTAATTTTGATTATTCGGATCGTGAAGCAACTAAAGTTTACAAAACCTTCTTACACACACACACACGCACACGCGCACACACACACACACACACAGAGAGAGAGAGAAAAAGTTTTTATTTATATAGATTCTTGATATACATATACTATATATTTATATATTTTTTTTATCGCTAAAAAAAATCTAAGGAAATTATTTAATTAAGTGACGATTGTTACTTAACGCTTTATTCTTAACTTTAGTTTTCATATCGTCACTTTTACAATGTAACTACTAATAGTGTCAGTATATATATTTTATAGATTATTCAAATAAATTTTCAGTATTAACAATAATAATCATATTCGAAAGTAAATGAATATTTCAAAATGACGCAAGATGCCCATGTCTGGATCGGCAGAACAGTGAGTCGTAACGTAATTATATTTCCTTGCTTCCTTAACAAGTTACGTATCAGGATTCTGTATTTACCATTTTACCTTGAGTTACTCGAATGTGTTCGAAAAGTCCTATGATAAGTAACCGCTAATTAATAACTTCGGGCAACTTTTAAAAGTCTCATATTATTTATACACACACGTACACCCACTCGCGCATGCATATGCACACACACACACACACGCGCGCGCGCGCGCGCGCGCACCCACCCACTCCCAGATATATTAATTATAAAATTCGTATTTCATTTTTTGCATAGACTTCCACAATTTAATAAGTACGAAATTATAAATTAATCCGTATTACTTAATCACTTTTCGATGGCTTGAACATATTCCGTTTACTCAAATGCGAATTTATATATAATGATGATACTTTTACATTTAAAAGTATACAACATGCAACTTCACTAATTTATTTGGGGTTCTAACTTAAACATTTTATAATTATTTTTTTTTATTAATTTAAATAATTTCCAAAAATTTATCAAAGGCTGTTCTAACACTTAATAGAAATTCTTTTTGTAATCTGAATAAAGGACTTAACTGGTCATGTTAAATCTTTCTGTTTTAAACAGTTATAAATACTTGTGTGTGTATATATATACACATGCGCATGCATGCATATGTATATCTGGTATATATATATATATATATATTGTTGTACGTATGTACGCATATATATATATATATATATATACATATATGTATATATGTTTGCGTGTGTGTGTATGTGCGTATGTTTTATATATGTATATATGTATGTATACACTAACATGAATGAAGAAAGAGATCTTTCCAAATTAAGAACTTATTTTTTACTTTGCACTGAAAAGTTAAAGAATCGTTGGAGGCACTGAAGCTCTCTGACGTTTTGTGGACTGATGTATTGGTATATAAAGGGCATTTTTTTTCCTACAATGTGCCGAGCAGTTTTCATTTTTGATGGTTCATGCAGGCACATTAGAAATAAATGTTCCAAATAATAATGAAAGTTTGTTAATTAAAAAATGTTTGAGTGTTGACTGTATTTTAATTAGTTTGTGTAAATTTAATATTTTAGAAACTTGCAATATTTTTCACAAACTTTTTCTAGGTTCCCTTGCATGAATTATACTTAAATGATAAGCTATATTTACCAAGATATTGTATCATACTTGAGAGCATTGAGTCTGAAAAAAGAAATTAGATTGGATGGGATTATTGTGATGTTTATTATCAAATTTAAATTGTGTTAAAAATGAAATTTTGTTTTACGAAATCGTAAGCGCGGGAAGAAGACGTGTTACACGCGTGTGACGTCACGAGTCAATTATTATTTCAAAAAGGTATCATTTCTTGTAAAGTTAACTTGATTATTGCGCTAGTTAAAAAGAAAAATATCGTACGTTGGTTTCTCTGTGAAAATTGTTATAATTTGTAATCTGTTTATTTAAGACTTTAAGTAAATCAAAATTTTTAATCTGTAAAAAAAATACCATTAGGGAAAAAAGTCAAAGTTCTTTTTGTAGATAAAAGAATTTCTTATGATAAATTTGATAGAATTCTTTCTGTAATTTAAACAATTCGGTATTTTAGTACATAAGTAAAAAAATTTTCATGGATACGTTAAAATGAAAATTGCTAAATTTGCGAGAGAAAAAAAAATGAGAATCTTAAGATCTCCCACAACTGTGACACGTAGCAACTATATTATGTAATTCTTTTAATTTATGAATAATTGTCAATTAATGAAATTTATATCATTTGGCATGAAAATCCAGAATGAAGAAAATAAGTTAAGGGGATGAGAATGATACAAAGGACAAAAAAAATCATAATAAACATACTGAATGAACTGTTGAGTTAATATCAGCACTGAAAGAGTTGCGTATCAAAGTGATGATCATTGATTTTAAAATATCTGTAAAAATCTGGTTAGCCATAGTCCAGTAATAGTAAATGCAAAAGTTTATTTATTTTGTGCAATACAATACAATACAAGAATGAATTTACTGTACAAATATACTCAATATTTCCATCACGCGATGATGGAGTTATTTTGTTTAATATAAGATACCCAATGAGCTTAATATCAAATACTTTCTCTTTTACTGTAACAGATTAAAAAAGGCAGGTAAATTTTTAATTAAATGTGAATACTTTTACTGTGTTGACTATTATTGGGCCCAGATTATTTGCAGTCCGTATTTTATTTGTATATTGCTCAATAGTTTATAATTATAAGAATGTGTTATCTGTTGTATCATTTTTTATAAGAAATAGAAAATGTTGCTGCATTTTAAAAACTTTGTTATTTTATTTATTTTATAATACAATTTTTCTTACCTAAAATTTTTGTACATATATTATAAAATACATAATGTAATTAATTAATTACCGTCTCCATAATTCGCCATCATGTTTCTACCGCTATTACGAATGTACATTCTTGACAAGGAATGTGTAAAACGCAATTAGTTTGTTCTAAATCAGTTTTTTGAACTATGTAACTATTTCCACATCGGCACTGGTAAGAAAGTGTGTCGATATCTTCAGTTTCTTCTAAATCGTTAGGAAGTAAATTAGCATAAATAAGTTCACCCTCCGCTTCTAATTGAATTTGCTTAAATTTGGCGTCGTACTTCCTTCTACGATCTGTATTTCCTAATATTTCCCAAGCTGCTTTAACATCATGAAATATTTTAATATTCTGGTGGGAATTTTCATTCTTATCTGGGTGAGACTCTAATATCTTGCGATGATATGCTTGTTTAATTTCTTCCGACGACGAGTTAGGTAAACATCCAAGAATATTATAAAGATCCTTCTTTATATCATAATCATAATCTAATGGACGATATTTTTAATAGTACAATAATTAAAATATCTAATTATTATATGGTACGTGTATAAATTGTATATACTATAACTTTAAATTATAATTTCTAATAATATTAATCATTAATACATCAAGCTTTTACAAAACTATAGTTTATTAGTCACTCGGATATAAAAAAACTACTAACGATTAAATATGGATTTTAAATTTCGGGAAATACCATAAGTTATTAAGTAATTTATTATTAAAGCATTTTAAAAGGCTTCTCCCTGATTTATTAATATTAGAAATTAATTGCACTTTATTTGATTTTTTCATTTTTCATGATGCAAATATATTAAAAAAACAAACCTGTCATTATTAACGACGACGTTGTTAAAATATTATTTTTGTATTATATGATTATATAATACAATAATAAATTAAACATTCGGTTGGCGAGTTGCTGTTCATACAACAATTAACCTCAAGAAATATATCATTCATTTAATGCTCTGTTAGTTTTTACAATTTTGAGAGCAAAAAAAATTAATAATAATCAAATCCAATTATAAAATTTCTACACAATAATATTTAATTTAATTTAATATTTAAAAATATCAGAAGAACAGTGGCGAATGTCAAAATTAACATTTTTTTTAAAGCACAAAACACGGCTTATTCTGACCTAAATGTTATTCCACAAATCACATGTTATACATAAAAAAAAAAAACAAAAAAAACATAACTTCTATATAATAAATCGCATGAAAACGAAAAACACTTTTCAATTACTTCCATGTTACGTGCATGTATTATTTCGCCAACGTGCCTTATCTCAACAACTTCCGTCACGATATATAATATTCCTTCGTCACAACGTAAGATTGTGAACATTCCTCATTGCACAGCAGTGTCACATTCACGACACAATGTTCGAATAAGGCGAAGCATATTCAAAGAGTAAAATAAGAAAACAGGAACAAATGTAAAATTTAAAATTGGAAAAATTCCAACAGAGTATAACGACCAATCTGAGATAAACTGAAAATAAAACATTACAACATCACATTATTGTAAATTTGTTTTATTATTGTTTTCTGCTCTCACATGCTTATCAAATATTTCTACTTTCCAAGCATACACATTCCCACACATGTAACAACACATACCTAAATATACGCACGCGCGCACGCGCGCACACAGAGAGAGAGAGAGAGAGAGATATGATTCACACAAGAAAAAAGATGAAAAAAAGTTTAAAATTAAAGTTTAAAATAATATTATATTAGGAAAAAAACCATAGCTTATTTTATTCTTTAAATTATCTTTCAACCGATGAGCTTTTTGTATTTTTAAATGTCTATATAATGTATTGAAAAAAAAATTTTTTGTTCAATCTTCTCCTTTAAAAATAAAATGTTATTATCTTTATTATTTTTAAAATCAAAGTTCTTATCGTGTGTATTTGAATGGTAAAAGTTAATTAATTACCCTTAAAAAAAAAATGTATATATATATATATATATATAAGTAATTAACATTGATATATTATCATAATCGACAATTAATCTAAATAAGTCTGATAATAAACTGAAATGAAAACTAAGAAGTTTTCGTCTATTTTAGAAAAAATAAGGCTATTAATTTTGCGAATGTACGAATAACATTTTTAGGCAATATTAATCATTATGTGTTCCAGATTTAATAAATGAGCGTACTTCAGTAATTAAAACCAAATGCTTAACCGACTTACGAAAAAATTAAATTATAAATATTAAAAATTTTAATGTAAACATGAAATAGTATTGATCTTACGTTACCGCGCGTGCGATATAATGTTTATCTTATCAATAATAATTAATAATATAACTTACATTTTACACGAATGTTTTATTAATATTTAAATAAAGAGAAACACGCGCTTAAAAGATACCAATGTCTCATCAATTTTCCAACTCAATTGTATCGCCTAATATTAATAAACCAATCGCATCAGCGCGTTGTATTAAAAAATATTCAGCAATCCTACTGAGGATAAAACATAATCCTGATTCGGCTGTTGAATTAATAAATTCATTCTCATGAGCACACATTAGTGTATTCGAAGTATTCGATCTTATGCACATTATTTAAAATTCTTCACCGAAAATTTTATATATGTTTTTTTTTTTGGTTTTTTTGGTTTTTCTTTTGGTTTTTGTTTTTGCTATTTTTTTGTTACTTATTTGGTGGGAGAGGGGGGGGGTTGAGCTTCAACGAAAAAGAGATCAATAAAAAGATATCGCTCAAATGCATGAGTATCAAAGGAATTGCAGAGAGAAATATTCGTGCAATGGGTCATCGTGCGTTTGATAAGCTAAGCATACATTTGCTTTGATAAAAAATGTTTAAGCTGTGATATTTGAAAAGAATACTTTAATTGCAATACAATACTTAATGTTAATCGCAATTAATCAAGGCTGTTGTTT
Organism: Ceratosolen solmsi marchali; assembly: GCF_000503995.2. Classification (NCBI taxonomy): domain Eukaryota; kingdom Metazoa; phylum Arthropoda; class Insecta; order Hymenoptera; family Agaonidae; genus Ceratosolen; species Ceratosolen solmsi. The sequence goes on from NW_011948428.1 coordinate 201,774, forward strand.
TCAATTAACTTTACCGATCTTCCGAGCAGTGATATAAAAATTCGCAGAGCCGATATTATTAATAATATTACCGTCAAAGGAAAAATTAAATTTCATGGAAAAAAACTCGGTTAATTCGATTTATTTAGGGCACACCTTACACGCAAGACATCTTTTATAAAATGAAAAATATACCGCTGATTTGCCGATTTGTTGCCGAAGCTCGTTTAAAAACTATGACCCATTTACATTAATTTCTATTAAACGCAATAATATAGTCGATGTGAATTTCTTTAGCACTGAAAGATCAAATTTATTTAAATAAGTATGCAGCATTTTTTTTTTTTTTTTTTTTTAATTATTTGAAAATTTTGAGAATAATCGTACATGATCGAAGGAATCGTGAAATCTTTATCGTTTACATTTGTATAATTTTATTTTGTCTGTACTGACTACGTTGGCTGACACTACCTTGTTATTTAATATTTATCTCATTTTATTTTATAAATGGTTCATGGCATATTTCAGATTAAATTATGTATGTTATTACGTATGAACCCAAACATAATTTACATGTGCATTCCAACTTTATTATATTAAATATCACTATATTATTGTGTCCGTTCCTTAATATTTTCACGTTTGTACGCGTTTGCAAACTTTTACATATAAAGGACTAAAGTGACTTGTTACAATGTCGTCAACTAAAATCTTTGTAACTTTTTCATTTATCATCGTTTATTAATAATAGTACGCACTTATATTATTACGATTTATGATTATATTTTTAATATTTCACTAATTTTTTAAAGATAAATTTACTAGAATTTTTCCATCCAATATACAATTAAAGAATAATCTCTCTCTCTCTCTCTCTCTCTCTCTCTCTCTCTCTCTCTAAATACTCGTAGATATAAATTATTGCAAATTGAACAAAGTAATGAGTATTCATTCCCAATAAAACAATTTCATTATAATTAAATCAATTCTTATTTTTGGTTTGATTTGAATTATCTGTAGCAAAATTCAGTTAACATTAAATGGATGAGTATTAAATTCTTAATCCGTTATCTTAATTGAGAAAATTTTTTGAAGCATTAATTATTTAAATACAATACTACGGCTGATCATTTACTTAAAAATTCAATTTCAATGTATAAATTTGTTTTATTATGTATATTATTTTATATGAAAGTAATTTTAAGTAATTGTAAGTAAAAAACGATCATCCTAAAATTTCGAAAAAGTTCATTTAAAATTAAATATATAATTATTTATTAGCAGCTACAATGCTTAAGTATAGCTTCAATGTACATAGGACTGCTCATTTAGATTCCAATAGGTCTAATTGTATCACAAATTCGAAAGTAAAATACAAATTTTAATTATATGTATTGATTGTTTTTATTAATTTTTAACTTATTAATTAAGAAATTGATGCTAATTTTTTATTTCTACTTATTTCGTAAGTTTTTATCGTTACAGATTATATATCTAATTTTACTAATTTTAAACGATATATAACAAAACTTTAAATTCACTCGAATCTCATTTTAATACAGAGAGTTAAATATACGAAAATTCAACCTGCAGTCGACGAATATGCAATAATATGCTAATAAGATTTAATATTTTATACGATTTATATATCTGGTTCACGCTTTTAATCCAAATGCATTAAAGGTATGCATAAAAATTATGTAACGCTAATTTTATTTGTATGAGCTCACGCAACACGCGTAATAGAACGCACGGCTTTTATTACAAAATATATTATTAATTTTTGGAATTTTGTCGTGTCAAATTATGTAAAGTAATAATAAAAAAAGAAAAGAAAAATGTTCCTATTTTGAACGAAGTTGATTGTTGTTAGTTTCTTACGTAAAACCAACTGCATACAGAATATTCATCATAACATTTAAAAGAGAGATAACAAATATAATAAAAATAGCGTAGAAATAAATTTTCTGATAAACCAAGTTTTTTTATCGATTATATATTAAATGTTAATTAATTAATTTTTTTTTTTTTAATAGTACCGTGATAGAAAAGTTTGTATAAAACTTTGATAATTCATTTTTGAAAATTACGTCATCGATATTTGAAGTTTGCAATACTACGAGCGTCGCATATGAATTATAATCTATTTATTTAATGACAAAAAAAAAAATAATAAAAAAAAATAAAAAAATAAATAAATAAATATATATAAATAAAAAGAAAGGGATAAGGATTTGTTAGTATTACCATATGTACCAATTAAAAGAGAATAAAATAAAAATGTGTCTAATGAAAGCAGTAGGAAAGGTATTAACCGGTTTACCTCCGAATTAATTGTTATTGTCCAGAGGTTAATAAGCGATATTGAATACGAAATTTGTAACAGAGAATGAAAAAAGAAAAAAGAAATATAAATATTTATGTGGAATTAATAGAATATTTAAAATTAGTAATAACAATTAATTAACTGTCGAGTTAATAGCAATGCAATTGAGTTTAATAATATAATCGCATAATCGCGGTCCTGGAACAAACATTTACGGAATATAATTTTTTTTTTTTTTTTTCATTAAATTTTTATTACTTAAATGTTATAAATGATGTTATGCATTGAATAGAGAATGATTATTCGATTTATGATCATTTAACGTATTCTAATCGTTAGCTCGAATAACTTAATAAACCGTAGAAAAAATAATATGATGCGATCACGTATTTCTTCGACGCGTATATGAATAGAATAGAAGAATAAAAAAAAAGTGTTTTTAGCTTTTAATATTCAAATTACCGACTATTCTTCTACGCAGGAAGGAAAAAAGTATTTACCTTACATTAATATTCTACGAGTTATTTCTCTAAGAAATGAAATTGTTTAACGTTGACAATAATGATCTAATTAATTATTATAATTGAATCGATAATTTTAAGCTCTATATGTTCAATGATTAGAATTTTTTTTCATTGTACGCTTAAGTTGAAATTTATTGTACGAAGCCGAGGCAAAACATTTGTTTTTATGCACAAAATACGCGCTAGTCATTACAATGCAACGATTATATTTCAAAGTAAATAAATATATTGCACAAATACATTATCGATTGTTATGTAAAAATCAACATTATATAGAATAATTAAGTAATGTATGCTATAGTTTTTTTGTTTTGTTTAGTTTTTTTTTTTTTCAGTTCATCGTAGGATTGAGCATAGAGCATCATAGCGCTATTGAAATATTTAGAAGAATTTATAATGCTTTAACGAGACAATCGCATAAAAGTACTGAAATGATTCCGTACGATAATGAAAAGTACTTGATAGGTAAGAATAATCACAATAACAAATCCGTAAATCTCATCCGTATCTCATTAAATAATGTTAAAGAAAGCACATTGAAATTATTCTTTTAAAACATTTATGCTTATATGTTTTATCGCTTATAAAACGCTTATAAAATATAAAATAAAAAATCGCTTATTAAAACAGCGATCAAGTATTGATTTAATAAGTATTCCTGTAGCAACTAATAACGCGTGCAATTGCGCGATGGTCTCAAAATAAGTAATTAACAATTTTTGAAATTATAAAAAGATTCTCAATGAAATTGCAAATTTAGATTGGCGATATGCATGATATGTAATTTCTTTGCCACGCTCTTAATATTATTTTCTAGGATTTTCAAACTACAATCGTCTTATTCGTGCTCTCAACTGCCGAATTCAACCTTCGCACAATTTATTGGAATATATTCTTGATTAATAAGATACTTTAACGAGCCCACATTTGTTACTCTTTTGAAATGAATATACATTATAATGGACTTAGCGATTAATTTAAATAATGACTCTCTCGTTATGATCTACTCGCTCAAGAGCTTGCAAAATTTTTTCAATCCGATCCTTGGCTTTAAGCTACGGATTACGATGAACATATTGGAGGGGAATGCTAGCGCGATAGGAGAGAAGAAGATTGTTGAGATCTCAGCTCAAAAGTCATTATCAGCCTTAAAGTTTTGCAAAACGGAAAAGTATTTTCAACCTTTAGTTTAATAATCTATAGCCGCGTAGCCCACGCGCGCACTCAGCACTGACATTTGTATTCAATCCCCAGACGGATATGCCACCAACAGCGACGATACCACTTGGTTAGCAAATTTAATCGTCGTACGTAATTTAAGAAAAAAAGACAGAAATTAAAAAGAAAAAGGAAAAAAGAAAAAACGTGACAAACGACAGCACGTGGATTATTAATAAATAGTTGTGTAGCGTAACACGCTCGCTTTATCATCATTTCGCGAAACTAATGCTTATGTTTACCAAACAACGAACGTTACCCTAAACAACGATCCGCGCAGGTTCCCAGGTTCCCTAACTTCCCCAGCTACCTAGAGTACAAACCCAAGTAAGGTCCGCGTTACTTACGGGCATCTCCGGCGGCATAACCTAGATTACACGCAATTCAGCTAATTGCCAAAGACACCGAGGTACGTTGGGTGTAATTTCGATCGGGTCCGGGTTAGCCTGCGCATTAGCGTCATCGTGGTCGCGGAAAGGGTGGAATTCGGATCGAGGAGAGGCGCTTGAGGATCTTTTGGAAAAATCTTCATTGACGGGCAGACGGCGGATGGTGGGAGTGGTGGTAGCGTCGGCAATAGTAGGGGCGGTGGTGGATATGGTGGCGAAGGAGGAGGTCGATGAGGAGGAGGAGGAGGAGGAGGAGGAGGAGGAGGAGGAGACGACGCAGTGGTAAATAGTGCGCGCGCGTGTTTTCGTATGACGGACGGCAGCGAGGAGCGCGCAATTGACTTAGTTAATGTTCGGCGACGTCGACAGTGGTGGCGAGGAAGAGGTAGGCGATAAGGTCGACTCGTGTCGTGTCGTGTCGTATCGCGACGTAGAAATCGTGTAAAAGTGCATACGATGCATCAAGGGCGCTGAAGAGGGTAGACATGAACCGGAGCAACAGCGCCCGGGCTGATCGCTCAGAAGCAAGAGATGCCGTGATTTCGCCTGAAGATTCTTTCGCGAAACCTTGGTAGTTCCCTCCTATTTATCATTTTATTTTGTCGGTCGTTTAGTTGAAAATTGTTAATAGTATAAAAATTCGTTGGTGTCATCGATAATTCGCCGTCGAAGCCTACGAAAACGATTACCACTATCGCAATAATAACCATAGTAATAAGAATAATAATCCGTCGCCATACATAACGATAACAACAACAACAACAACAACAACAACAACAACAGCAAGAGTGATAGTAAAAATAGTAGTAGTAAATAACAATAGGTATTGATGATAAACAATTATGGTAATAGACAATAAATAAATCATCGATATTAACAACGATAATTAATAATAATAATTATTATTATTGTTGATGATAATAATAATAGTAAGTAGCGGTGTTGGGGTAGGACGTGGTGAGGGGAAGTGCGGTGTGGCGTGGTGAGGCGCGGTGTGGTGAAGCGCGACGAGGCAAACCGTGGCGAGGCGAGGCGCGGTGAGGTTAAGCGAGGCGTGGTGCGGAAAGGTGTAGTGAGGCGAGGAGAAGAAGAATAAGTAACAATACCAGTGGCCGTGGTCGTTGTCGTGGTCGTGGTCGCGCGGACGACGATGCGTTTGCGCGCGAGTGTCTGAATTTGATCTGCGTGGTGGATGAAGGGGGGGGGGAGGAGAGTCGCAGAGTCGCTCGAGTCCTCCGTCAAACACAGACCGAAGAGCGGAGAATAGTTGCGGGCGCTCGCACGGACTAACGCAAATCAATTTGTTGATTTAGCAGTGACGTTGGGCCGCGGTGGGGAGAACTCGTGAAGGACACAGACGGGTAGAGCGATCGGGAGAACGAGAGCGGCTCATTATGTAATATTGAAAGACAGGGAGCCCCGAGCATGGCCGTGGACAGCGGCAGCGCAACGCCACAGCCCTAGGATAAACATGAGCAAAAGTGAGGTTAGTGGCGGCGGTGCTGCTAACCCTCGGCTGAACGGCCGCGTCGCCGCGTCGCCGAGCGACACGATGAACGAGCGCCCGAACGCTCTCATCAGGTGAGTTGCGATCTGATTTATTTTGTTCAGGTACGAGTGGACGGCTCGCCAATCGATGTGAGATGCCCGATGCTCGAAGCTCGCGGGCGAGCGGCTTGTGCGTTTACGCGCACCTCATCGATTTCCGCGACGTCCGCTTCAAATATCTCGCCGTCCTCCCATCGGCGCCTTTCAGCTTCGATAAATAAACGCCTGCTCACGCCGTGAGAATATAGAGAGTCTCGGTCATCTCCTCGGGCAGTTTAGCGAATAAGCGACCGGTGGACTTTATTCTCGTTTGTTTCTGGGCAAACTCAATGGCTCGATATGGAAGTTTTGGAACAGGGGAGGAAACGAGAGTAATAGTGGTGTAAAATTATTATGAATTAAACGTTAATCGAGCACAGTTAGTTATTACAGAAAGGGCCCTTCCATTATGTTATTAAATGTCTCGAATGATCATTAAAATTTAAGATGTATTTACTGGCTTAACAATGAGTTATCGTGTGTTTAAAAGTTTCTACGTTTGTTATGACATACATTGTGTTTATAGAAGAATAAAAGTAAATGCTGATATTTTCATCAATTTATTATGTCGTTTTCTTAACTGTTATGTGGCATAAAGAATTTTCCTAAACTATTTGCCAAATAATGATTTTTAACCGAACACTAATATAACACTATGTAATTGGTACATTACAAATCATGAGAATCTTTAAGTGCAAATGATCAAAGAAACGTTAACTTGCATATAAAATATAATCATAGATTAATATATGAATTTAAATTAATGCAAATTACACCGCTCGATATGATAATAATCCCATTTTAATAAAAGTAACGTACAAAAAGTATTATATGTATGTGGGTCTTAGTTAAAAATAGCGATAAACTTATCTCTCTATCTCAATTTATCTCTATTTCATTGATCTTCCTTAACTAAATGATATCTATTTCAGGATAATAAATTTAAATATACAATGCTCGAGAGTAAAAAAAACTGCATATTTTTATAATTGAATATTAATTTAGTATGAATGTTATAAGCTGCAAATGTAGAAATTATATTGTCACAAGCAACACCAATTGCACATTGTATATTTCTTTTCAAATGATAAGTAACATGAACAAACATAATCCTAAAAACTTTATTCAACTAAAATAGCAAACCTATTTTTATACAATTAATATTTTTCACATTTTCCATTAATAAACGATTTAGGAAAAGGTAAAGTTAATTATAATTATATTGGATAATAGATAATTTACAGAAGAAAAAAAAAAAAGAAAAAAAAAATTATAATTTAAATAAAGTAAAAAAAAGTAAAATTTCCATTATTTTATTAAATTAAATTAATTAATTATCTAAAAACAAATACCAATTTGATATTTTTAAATTAATTGAAATATAAATAAACAAAATAATAATAAACAAAAATTACAATTTATAAAATACAAATTCTATATGTATTTCACCATAGGCATTATGTTTCAACCTTATATATAATTAAATATTTTATAGTTTTTTTTTTGTTTCATATAAATATTTACCATTTTACATTACATTTTACTTTCATTTTTAAATAAAAATATATTGCAATGTTATTTATTTTTATTAATGTTAATAACAAACACAATGTAATAATGAGTGCTTAGTAATTATGACTGTAATCATGAAAGTATATCCAAGTTTTACTAATGAACTCATTATTATACATTTCAATGGATAATGTACAAAATTGTACAAAATATATATATATATATATATATATATGTCATTTTAGTTAGATTATTTCAATATATTTTACAATAAAGCATAAATATTAATAATCTTTTTAATGTCTATGTTTGAAAAAAATAATAATATAAGCATAATAAGTTGTTTGTCATAACAAAAGCCTTTTTTTTTTCTTGTTTTTTTTTTCTTGTTTTTTTATAACAATAAACTATAATATTGTGTATGTAGTTTATTAAACTAAGTATACAAAGTTGTTTTTAACGTCTCATATTGACAACGGGGTCATTTACTTCAACAGTCTTGCACAAACTGAAGATAAGTGGGAGATATAAGTCAAATTTAACATCAATCGCCTTGTAAGAGTTGCCTTGATTCTTAACAATATAATTGCATAAATGGACTACGCAAAGGCTTTCAAACAGCTAATTTTTTTTTTTTTTTTTTTTTTTTTTTTTTTTTTTTTATGGTAAAATTAATAAACTGATTTAAATTTTTCTCATAGTTCTTCTATCTTTTTGTATAGAGAAAAAAAAAAGTCAAGCATAGGTAAGGTAATAAATGTGAATAAAATGGAACTTAATAAGCTATTGTCTCATATATTATTTGGTACATGCATATAGAATTGATATTATTGTGAATGTTATTTTTATCAATGATTATATTGATAGTTGATACGATATCTCATTTTCCTACGATAAAAATAAGAAAAAATTTAATTTTCTATGATTGAAAATTTATACCAATGAAAACACTTTTTTCAGATTAATTATAGCGCTCACAACATTTTTGAAATGCCTATTACGAACTGGATTCGTTATTGTAAACAATATGTACTGTATACCAACATATATTACTTGGATGTTGCTGCTATTTCCCATAAAAATTTATGATCCACAAGTATATTGGCGCATCGAGGGCCTTTTCTTTCATTGGCTCTTAGCAATGGTGTCTATGTGGACTTGGTCTGCTGGATATAATGGTAAATTTTATTTTATTTGCATAATTATAAGTATTGGCGTGTACCTTTCGCTGGAGATACAATATGTGTAAGTAAATAAAAATTTTTAGTTGAACCGACTGCTGAGAATATTTCATTTATATTGAAAATTTTTAATACAAAAAAATAAGAATTTTTGAAGAATAAAATACAAATTAAATATTAAATCATTAAATGAATCTTATTAATTCGGAATGAATTTTTATTTTTTTTTTTTTTTTTTTTTTTACAAGATTCAAATTAAATAATTTCTTTTGAAGCTAATTAAATCTTGATTTCTAACAATTTATGTTATGTATAAACTGTTAGCTTTATAAAATTTTAAGATATCCAATGGGATATGTTGTTTGTTTTTTCTACTATGATTTGTTAATGCTTTAAATAAAATATTACATAAACAATTGCGACATTGATTTTGAATATATTAGACTGAAATCATTAGCAAATGTCACAAATATAAATGTTTTTTACATTAATGATTATGATTCTTCAATATCGATAGATATTCATTTAATTAATGCATCGATGTTAAATTTTATTCTATTTCACTAAAATTATCAACTATCAATTTATCCTATTAAGGATTTATTAAAATATTCGTAGACATTTATTCATTAAAAACTAATAATGCAATCGCATATTTAATCGGCACCCCCCCCCTCCCCCCCTCCCGATCGTTAAAACAAAAACAAAAAAAAATTTAGCTGAATATTTTGTGGAATAGTCAACGTAAGTCGAAATTTTGATAATTTTACTTATTACTCTAATGTCGAATGAATTATTTCGTTCACTTTAAACAAACACTTGTTTTTATTTACATATTTATTATTTTATCGATGGTTTTGAGATAGTATATTTATGAGCGAAAAAATTATAATAATGTATTGTAATTACTAGGTATGATAGTCATTAATTACTACATATTAATGTAAATATTTACAAAAACATGTAATTTAATGTAAGGAAATTTAGAAGGTTTTTGTACTGGTCTTATTTCTCATTTTCAAAATCTTAAACAAATATACCAATATCACAATAATCTATCATTTTTATATTTGAATTCCTAATGGCAAATAAAATGATGAATAACATTAAGTATGTGGACTTCGTACTTGTTTGCCAGCATATTTCATCTATCTAAAAATTCTTTTGATAAATGTGCAATTATACCGTAAATAAAATAATAAAAAAATCGTACTACAAAAATATTTCCATATTTCTGTCCAATCGTCATCTTTTAATTTCACGCATTTATCACATTTCTTCAAGAATTTTTTATTTTCTTCGTTCCATTTTTCAAAAATAATACAGTACAGCGTGTAATGATATCAGAAGATTTCATTATTATTAAGTACACTATACCAATCTATTCTCTTAACGATGGCTAACAACAAAACGACAACAGTACAATATCTGTAAGTATGTGTATATGCAAATACACTTGCAGACGTATTGGTTCTAATGATAATTTCGTGCTTTCATACGAAATTTGGTAATCGTGCCTGAAATAAATTATTCGCGTCTCGAGCGCGACGCTCTGCGTAACAGAATCATTCAATAATATTTACGAGCCATAAAACGAATTTCTTAAATAGATCGAGCAATTTGCACGCTTCTTTATGAAATATATGAAACTTAACGACATTTAAATAAATAAAATAATCATACGTATTGATAATAAGTTTCGTAATAATTCATCAAAATTCTCTTTAAGCTCAGTCATATTAACATTTTTCTGTACGATTCGCCATACTTATTAATATATAAGTAAATAAATTTTATATATTAAATATCGCAGTTATTTATTTCGTGTATATACTTATCAATAAAAAAATAAGTAAATAAAAATGTCAATAAATTAGGGAAAATTGAATCGGCAAGAAGCAGCTTATGCGCGAAAAGCAATAGTTCGAATTCAAATAAAATATTTTCACATAATTATATATTTATTGCAAAATGCTATCGCTGTATCAAATTTCTCACCACGTGCATCGCCAAGGTGCTGTCATGTTGAATGTGTGACACACCACTGCATTTCATGATGGAACGATGACGGCATTCTTACTGTACGCATTGTGTAATTTGGATACCTATTGTCCTTCTATTATTATTATTATTATAACTAACGAAGATAAATTGCAATAAGCGCAAATTTACCCTTATTTGCATACAGTTGATTACGGCTAAATCAACGTTTTATTTGATTTGTTTCTTGAGTTTTTAAATTATCCATTAATGTTATTGCATTTTTTTTTTTCTTCACTATTATGCCTTTCTTAAGGAAATTATTATTCGCAATTAGTTAAACGTTCCAATATTGTACATAGGACGTTGAATCTTTAAAGTATTTATTTTCTTTCTTTTTTTTTTTTAAATACGAATTAATAAATGAACTATAAAAAATTTAATATTGTGAATATGTTATTAAAATAATTATTTACTTCATTTTGCTAAGCGGTAAATATACGCAAATACTACTCTATTCTTACTTTATGACAATGCATAATAAATAAAAATATAAATTTTAATTGGTATTAGGAATTCATAGATTTGCAATAAAATATGAAATTCGAATATACGGAATCATCGCATCTCGCCATTATTAATAGCTGAACTTTTAAATAAAAAATGCCCGATCTTGTAAATGAAAAAATTACATTTTCCTTTATTACGTACCAAATTACTATTGAGTATCCTGCAATATCGTGGCAGTTATTTTAAGTATTATTTAGCGCTTTATATCCATTTTAGTTCTGGTCTATCAAACGATTTTTTACTATCTGATTTTCTAACTAAAGCCCGATTTGCCGTTCGCTTATTCATTATTTTAATTGCTCGTCTCGTGTACCCTAATCTATATGGTTTAATCACTCTTTCTACGTTGAATGATTTATATATTGCTACATCACATGCGATGTTTTACATTTTCCAAGTGCTACATACGTTTATCATCATTATAACATTATCAGGAAGATTATTATTTTGACAATTATAACAATCGTCCTTATAACCTGGCATTATATAGAAACCATACATTTTTCAAATATATTTTCATTAACATTGTATGTTTTATTTATTTATTTATCGTACCAAAGATCTTTTTAAGAATATTTATGCCAATGTTCTATACTATATTTAACGGAATAACAGGCACGTTTCGTTTATTTTTCTTAAAATCTGCTATTAAAAGAGATTATTAAGTCTAATCGACAATCAAAATGTCCAATACATTTTTGTATAAAAAAAATATTAAAATATATATCAATGAATTTAAAAATTATAAGAATTTCGAATTTTTTTTCCAAACAATTAAAATATTTTTTCATGAAAAACTATGAACCTTTTATCAAATTACTAGGTTTTGTTTGTCTTAGCTTAAAATATGGGGAGAGAGAAAATATATATATATATATATATATAATGCTCGTCATTATAGTTAATAATTAAACACACGTTTTATTCTATTTATTTCAAATGAATTTCATATCTAACATTAAAACTATTAGAGTTTTTCGTTACAAATATAGAAAAAAAAAATTAATAATATTCTAATTAATATCAAATGAATCAGGTTTCATCAATACTCGTAACGGGAAATTTAGCCTTAACGACGGTACCCTCAAAGCTTAAATTTTTTTTAGACTTAAAGCTTTTAATTAGTCGTATGTTATAAATGTAAATAGTTGCCAATGCAATTTTATCATCTATGTGAAAAACAAAAAAAATTATAATTTGCACCAGAATTATTTATTTTTTTTTTTTTTTTTTTTGTACCCAATCGCGTATTTCATGTACAAATAAATGAATTTTTTTTTTGTTGAAAATCTTAACATCATCCAAGCCATAATTTTATTTATTAACAAGATACGCTACACTTAAAAGTATATACGATTAGCAAATATAATTTTTCAAAACTCGAATCACCGGTCAGTATTTTTTATTTATTTAAATATTATATGTCTGTCCAATAATATACACCGATTAAATTATTTTATTTTTATAGCAACACTAATTCTAAATAATTACCCAAATGGTATGTATTATTTAATAGCTATAAATATTTTTAATACCTCGATATATAGAAAAGATACGTTGCTCACATTCTTTACATAAGTTCTTTACATTTCATTCGTTTTTATCACACTTCTAAATTTTATATCATTGAAAATATTATCAAGCTTACGTTTGATTGATGTAAATAAAAAAATAAAAAATATAAAGAAAAAAAAAGTTGTGATTAATTAATTTAATACGTCAATGTAAATTAAAAGAAAAACTATTAAATTAAATATTTAAGTGAAATAAATATAAGACGATATAATTCATTTTAAATTATTATAATTTATAATGTTACATGAGTGAAGCATTAATTAGATTTATAAAATACAAACCCAGCGCTCGCATATTATATTAAAATATATTTTTCATTGATTCGCTTCTTACGTTTGAATTTTGGAACAAATCAATATTTCTCTCTATAAAAATACATACATGCAATTAATATTTTTGTAACGTATTGCAGTGATCGAACAAGGTGATGACATTAATAGAATCATAAGTGATCGAACTTTGGTAATTGCAAATCATCAAAGTACTGGTGATGTTCCTATCTTGATGACAACTTTTAATACTAAGCCTAATGTGTTGCCCAATCTCATGTGGATTATGGACAGGATATTCAAGTTCACGAATTTCGGAATGGTTTCAATATTACATCATGATTTTTTCATTGTATCAGTAAGCATTAATAATTTATTTTTCGATAATATTGTTGATATTATATAATTTAAAAAGAAAAGGAAAAATAATCAATAAATAAATAATAGGATAATTTATAGATTTGTGTTTATTGAAATTAATGTTGCCCTTGTGTATAATAAATTATATTTAATTAATTTGCCATTACAAATAATGTATTATTAGATAAATTCTTTATTTCTTAATACTAATAACGCAAAATACTTATTATTTACAATTTGAAATTGTTCTTGAAATTCTGCCAATAACAAAAAGATAATATATACATTAGCGAAAAGACATTCGATTAATGAACACACTGAGCATAGAAAATATTGAATATATACAAAGTCATTCAAATCAATATCATTCTTCTTAATAATTGCATAAATTTATTGATTTTTATTTAACTGTGAAAAGGCATTGTAAGCTATGACTATCAATTTCTTTTAATTTTATATTGTTAAATAATACCCTGTAATAGGATACTAATAGGATTGTAATAGGATTACAAAATAAAGAGAGAGAGAGAGAGAGAGAGAGAGAGAAATACCATATCATTCTCTTAAAACTAATAATTTAGAAAATAAATATTATTATTCAATTCCTTGTAAACTTGCGAGACATTTTCATTGCGAGGCAAATTCATTTTTTTTTTCCTGTCTTTAATGCATAAGATAATAAAGTTATTGTACTTTCAAGGGTCGTAAAAGAAGAGAAGAAAGCTTGCGACAATTGGAAAAACACCTAAAACAGTCATACGTACCTTTGGATAGAAAATGGATGGTACTGTTTCCAGAGGGCGGATTTCTTTGTAAAAGACTCGAAACTTCACAAAAATATGCTAAGAAGAATAATCTACCTATTTTAGAAAATGTAACTTTACCAAGAGTTGGAGCTCTGCAAACTATATTTGATGTTGTTGGTCCCATACAGAATAATAACTCTGACGACCAACAATTGAATTCTAGATCAAGTATAACAATTGATAATCTAATAAAAGTTTTATAAATTTATTAGAAGTTAATTTAAACAATGTTAGTTACAGCTATGACAAAACCAGAGATCAGATGGATACTCGACATAACGATTGCTTATCCACAAGGAAAACCAATAGACTTACCAACTATTATAACTGGTTCAAGACCACCATGTGATACAGTTCTTTTCTACCGAATATATTCTACTTCAGTGGTTAGTTAAAGTCTCATTCATTCTCAACACTTTACCAATATCTTTTCTAAGTTTTTGTTTTTTAACTTCGTTACTTACATTAATACAAGTATTATATTATTGAGAACAGTGATTTGAAGCTGAAAATTGTTGCAAATATAGTTAATCACTATTTTCATTGGACCGTCTATTATTAATAATATTTAAATTTATATTGCTCAATCAATTTATTGAATAAGAAAAATGAATTAATTATCGCAGATTTTTAATAACATTACGAATTATTATATTTTGTATTGAATTTTTTATTCCTTTTTTAGGTTCCTAAAGAACCTAAACAATTATCAAGATGGCTGTATGACAGATGGGCTGAAAAGGAAGCTCTCTTAGATAATTTTTACAAACATGGTACCTTTGTTGGCACGCAACGACTAAATTCAGAAGATTACAAGATTCAACAAGATCCCTTGCGTTTCCTAGTCCTCCACTTATTCTTCATGACATCTAGTTACATTCATTACAATATGTTCTCTTACGCTCTATCTTGTATTTGGTAATTCTTTTATTCTTTAAAAATGGACTTTTAAAGATTTTATATTTGATGTAACTGTGTGCTGTCACTCTAACTTTGATGACAACAGCAGTTTTATCATTGAAGTAAGGCTTTTGAGTGATTTTACACTAACACTGTGAGGTATTAAAAATTAGTATGTCATTGAAATAAAATCAAATTCTAACTTTAACTTCATTATTCATAAAATTTCAATATAATAACTGGATAATTGTTGTTTATATGTTAATAATAACCATTATTTTTTGTTATTGGATCCAAATTATAAATATTCTTGTAACATTTTGAAATCTTTTATTATACATAAGTAATTAAAATTATTTATAAAATTAGCTTTCTTTATCGTAAGATAGAAGAAGAAAAAAATGACATACGCGAAAGGATTTAAACTGCAATAACCGCACACTAAAATAATGATTATGATTTTCACGAAATTATAGCCATTAATACTGTATATTTAATGAGATCTAACTATTTGTACTTGACATTGTATATGTGAAATTTAAGTTCCTAGTTTTGTGGGGAACAGTAACCACTTTTTAAAACAGCGTGAGTGTATTGTAGCACATTACTGAAAATAAGAAATATTTAACGCAATGAAATTCAATATTAAATTTAAGAATAAGAAAAAGTAGAATATATTGAATACTAATGTAACAGAAGACGTGTGGATTGTATTGATATAGTATAATAATGATAACTGCAAAGAACAATATTTTAATGCAATGCAATGTCAATAACATCCATAGTTTGTGGGAGAAAGTTCCAGAGAAAATTTTTTAAATGATTTTGTATTGTAATTCTTGCTAAAATTTACACCAAGGCTTTTTTATATATATGATAATATAAAAAAACAAATTTATGATTAGAAAATTGTCAGAACATTCAATTTTTAAATAAAAGTGATTTTTTTTTTTTTTAATAAACTAAATATAAAAGAATATATATCACGTAATAAAAAGAATATCCAATTCTGTTTGCAAACTAGCATTTCTTGACTTGTAAGGACTTTTATCGTTACCATTACATGACTTGGACGAATAATTATGCATACATCAGGGATTAAATTGATAAATTGATAGAATATTGAAAAACATACGATATATGTAGATTAATGACCAATATTGTTAAATAAAAATATTTCTTATGAAATAAATTACGTATGTATTTATCTGGTGCGGATGAAAATTAATTATCATAGTTGTTAATAAAATTAAAAATGCGAATAATCGAATTAATTCGTTCGTGCATAATTTTTGTGCCTATCGATAGATCAATGGTTAAGATGCAAACTATTAAGTCTATTCTATTAAGTAACGAATTGTTTTCTCGTTTTTTCACTGACGTGTTAACCAGTTAATTAATTTATCGATAATTGATTATTTGCTATGAATGAATGACACTTCAAATTGATCGTGCCTTGCTCTTGTTAGCAGTTATTATATATCATTCTGTAAATAGAATTTTTTTAACTCGGAGCCTAGCAAGTATTTAAAATAAAAGAAAAATATTTAAACTAACGAGTAAAGGTTACTTTATGTAGGCAAAAGGCATAGAAATCTTTTCATTGGTATAATAAAAATAAAAAACCAAAAAAAAAAAAAAATTGAATCATTAAATTAATTGATTGACAAAGATGCAGCCACATGTTCCAAAATATTAAGAAATCTTAATTTTTTTTTAATTGGTCAAGTATGGCCTATTGCGCTAATACTGCTAAGTACTCTACATATGTACATATTTGTAGAAGATCTTTGATATAATATTTATTCATTATCTTTTAATGTATTAATAAACCAAAAAAAAAAAAATCTGAACGTATTACATTAGATCATCTTTTTGTTTCAAATTTATTATTTCTTCGTGTTTTAATTCATTTATGATATATATGTTTGTCGAATTAAATATTTGTTTGCGTTGTTTTCTCTGCGTTATTTTTTTTTTCCACAAAATTTACGTACAATTATGTTCTAAAGTTTTGAGAAAAATTATATTGAAATTATTTAAATAAACTTACCATAAAACATATATATATATATATATATATATATATATAAATCATAAATTACTACATGCATTTTATTATTAAAATTAAATAATTGACATTGTTGTATTTTAATAATAATGAAAACAATTATTTACAATTTATTTTTACATCGATTGCTTCATATTAACTTTTACAATAGAAACAAATATCAAAATAAAAATATTAACCAAGTACTATTGAATTTTATAAACTCACAATTCACAGAGAATTTATCATCCACATAATTAAACATGTAATTTAACATATTTTAACGATATAAACAAAATTAAATTAAACCAATGAACCAAAAAATAAATAATACATATAAAACATTATGAAAAACTTTTGTAAAACATACTTTTAGATTTTTATTATAAAATGTGTGATATAAATAAACGTATTTATTGACGGGAATTTAAAGCAATGCATTTAAATTTGGCTAAGTAAAGAAATAGTTTTTCAATTTTGAAAAAATTATCTCAAATACAAATGTAAACAGTGTAATATTTTAATTAAACTAGAATGTTTCATCTTAAAAATTTTCTGACTGTTCTTGTTCTATAAAATATAATGTAATACGTATGTAATATGTATTTTTACACGTAATTGAAAAAATGTATAAATTAAAAAGTTAATTTAGCTATGGTATAAATGAAATTAGAATTAGCGTATATATGTAAGCATTGTATGGAAGTTTGTGAATGTCTTTGCATAATCTTTATAACTAATAAAGAAAAACTTCGAATAAACTTAATTGAAGTATATTCTTCTAAGCATTACCAACTTCATCTCTCCAATTACAATAAAATTGAAGATCTTTTATTTTTAATATTTAATTTAAGAGAAAATAATTACTTCATATAGTAACAACATTTCAAACACCATTTGCAATGAGATCGTCTGTCGAGTTAATTGTTTCGATTTTTTGTTAAACCAAGTTCAAAAGCTTTCATAAACCAAAGCATATGTAGGGAATAAAAGCATTATTACTTTACATTCCAATATAAATATCATTATTTGTTGAGCTCATTTTATCGGACATTCAATATTCTAATTTCTAAAAACCTGTTTATGACAAAATTGAATGGAAAAAACGTTAATTTACATTTCAATCATACATTTATATGAAAATGATGTTTTGTTTTTATTATATTCTACGACTCTTTATTATGTAAATATATATATATATATAATCTTCTTTATACTTATGTTATATACATTAATGTAAATTTTAATTTGAAATCAATATAATATCAATATTAACTATAATTTTCCGTATGTTTAAGTGAAGCATTTAAGAATTTTATAACAAATAATTATTAAGATATTCTCTATAATAGAAATGTCTGTTGTATTGAGAAGAATAAATTCATAATTTACATGGTCGATTGATGCGAGCCATCGGTTTAGTCAATTTTATGAAAACGTCGATGCTATGAATAATAAATTAATCCATTAATAAATATGCGAGTTTCATTTAGTTATAAAATCTAATAAGACACCGTAATACATAGAGCATTGTAGTTAAGAATTGAAGTATTAAATGATTATCAAGTATAAATCTATAAGTTTATATGGATTATTAATTAAACAGACGATATCACAATGGGGGTTCCCAAACATAAAAATGTAAATAATAAGATTTTAATAAATTTTCCACTCATGGAAATTTATATTATTATTGTAGGGCATGGTATTGAAAGTAGTTTGAAAACTTTTTATCGATTCAGCGATACATCATGCGACTTCTTCTATGTATTAAAGCATTGAATTTAGAATAAACAGAAATTGATCTACGTAGATTTCAATATACAAGTCGTTACAGGCATTTTAAATAAAAGGAAAAATTCTTCTTTAAATTATGCATCGCGTGCGATTCGCACGTGCGTATACAATATGCGTCGTGTGCGCTCACGCTTCCCGTCACTTTTCCACTCGTCAGAACATCAAGCGAGAAACACACAAGGCACGTACATTTTAATCATTCGCGGGTCATTTCTTATGGGCAGTCATTGGATTAAACAGAGATGGGCATACGTGCGCAAGCGCAAATCTCAGAATTCCCTGCAAACGTCATTGAATTGAATGTCGACGCCGAAAATGTCCCCGACCATGTCGTTCGACACGGGCGCCCTTAACGCTAAAAGCCTTGCTTCGCTGCTGGCAAGAGCCGAACGAAGTCAATATGGCGACGATCAAAGGCACGGACGATGTATACGCGTGTGACAACAGTAGAGATTAGTACGAGCCGCTCCTTCCCGTGTCGACATCTTAAATTTTGTCTTCGACCAGATAGTACGGATGCAGTCAGGATTGTATGCGTGTTTATTCATCCGATTCTGGTTTGCCGTGCAGAGCGAATGTTTAGTGCAAACCACGTAAACTTGCAACATTGTTTATAGTGCGGGAGACGCGATTAATTACCACCAGAGCCTTGTCGTCCGGTAGTGTAAAGCAATTTATTATGTATAAAGGATAAGGATAAAGAAAGAAGAGAAAAAAAAGTATTAGAGATTTATCAGCTCATTCATTGTCTGGTACAAGAGTTCTCTTCCTTAAAGACGTGGACGGCATTTTTAATTACATTGAGTTTTGTGAATATTGGAAAGTGCAGTATTTGCAGGTGATGATTTAAGCTTCTGATGCGAGACGATTATTTTTAAAAGCAAAGTGTTGAACGAAGAAACGCGAATAAAAGACGTCAGCACTTTTAGCTCTGATTATTATATGTCCTTAATGCTTTGTGCATTCGATCTTTTCCAAATTTTGGTGTCTGCTTATCAACTATCGCAAATATCGTTGGATTTGTGATTTTTAAAACCGACCTTTTATCCGTAGAATTAGCAGCACGTAATGCAATATTTATGAAAATCAATTCTCATAAAGTCATATTAATATGTCATTGCGATTGTCAATTTTTATTTCCCAATGTATTCTACATTTTTTATTTGTTCCATTAAATTATTTTAGTACTCGGTTTTTATCATGATCTCATATTATTCTATATTTGTATATAGAATGTGAAATTTAATTATTAAATTATGGAATATAATTAAATTCAAAGTAGAATTTAACAAGCCTAGCGTTTTTACTGCTTTTAACGAAATCAAAATTTATATCAATTGTGCAAATTTACAGATTACACTCGATATCAAAATGGTTAAATTATACGCCTTGACAATCCTGTATAAAGGTCCAACATCCGCGACAGCTTTAAAATCAGCATACGATATTGATTCCTTTTCCTATTTTCAAAGGAATAGCGTTAAAGAATTCATGGCATTTGTTAGTAAAACAATAACTGAAAGAACACAAATAGCAGCGAGACAAAGTGTCAAAGAAGGAGGTAATAAAGTCATATAAATATTACAATTTTATTGCTTGCTTTTGTATTAGCGGTATAATTATTTTAAGCTTCATTAATAATTAATTTAATAAATTTTCTATAAAATTTGTTTAACTTAAAAAAATTGAATTCAAATTTACCTAAAGAGACACAAATGACAAAAGACTTTTAACCTAATTTTAATTTATGCAATGTAAAATTAATATATTAATTAATCAGAAGCAAAAAATATTGAGAACAATTATGAATTTCCTTTACTAGATTTAATTGTATATTTTCTCCTAGGATTACCTTATTTTTAAATCTAAATTTCTTCTTAGCAAATGAATTTTTAGTACATCTAATATAATACAGATTCAATGGGGTTATATTTTTTATTTATATTTCAGAATATATGTGTCATGTTTATGTTAGAGGTGACAGTTTAGCTGGTGTTCTTATTTCGGATCATGAATATCCAAATAGGGTATCACATACGTTAATTACAAAGGTTCTTGATGAATTTTCTGCAAAATATACAGTACATATGTGGCCTACATTAAAAGAAGGAACCACTGATTTTCAGCAAGTAAATTTATATTTAGCTAAATACCAAAATCCAAGCGAGGCCGACGCTTTAACAAAAATACAAGAAGACTTGGACGAGACTAAAATTATTCTAGTAAGTTCAAAAAAACATTTTTCACAAACTTATTTTAAATAGAAAAAATTAATATGAAATAGCTCAATATTTTATAAATATTTTTCAAAATTACAATTTTCAAATTATTAAACAACTATGTAATAAAGCTAATAGAATATTGAAATTGTTATTTTAGCATAGTACTTTAGAAGCGGTTCTGCAAAGAGGAGAAAAATTAGACGATCTTGTACAGAAATCAGAAGGGCTCAGTATTCAGTCGAAAGCCTTTTATAAAACAGCCCGCAAGACTAATTCTTGTTGCAGTCTTACCGCTTAAAATGAATTGTACATTGTTAGCTATGTTGGTTGATTTTTATACGCATTATTCTGTGGATTCCAAATTCTTGCATAATTGCAAAAGAATGAGCTGAATTCGAGAGAATATTCATTAAAACTTAATTGTTACATTTGTATATATTTTAATGCATAATGGTTTTATGCATTCATTTAAAATGCTGCTGTTCCAGTATAAATCTGGCAGAATAAATGAACGATTCACTGCCAGTTGATTTTGATAGTTAGAACGAATGGATGGCAACGAGAGGTGAAATTACTCAAAAAAAACTAATAGTAAAAGTAAGAGTGGATAACATAGTAAAAAATTAGAAGATTCGAAGATAGGGCATCCATTAAAACGAAAATTTGTATTACAAAGACATAAATTTTTATGATAAAATGCAATTATAAGATATTATCTAGTTTTTGTTGTCTTATTAATATATATGTTTGTTTTAAATAGTAATATTTTTGCAACAAATTTTGTAAATGCACTAAAATTTTCGAATATTTAAAATTACCTTCGATAAATGAACTTACTAGTTTTGCGTAATTAGATGGAATGAAACTTTTATATTATATAAGTATCGTTTATCAAAAGCAGTGATAATGATTTCATTTTCATATAGTTAATAATTATTTTTAATACGTGAAATATTTAATACGTTATTAAAAAGTGCAAATAATTGTGTAAAAATGAACTTGATATTCGCCAAGGGAATGTGAAAATATTCTACTTAATCTATTCGAATCTATGTATAATTTATAGTTCTATATTCTATGAATACTTAGATATTTAAAAAATTAATTAAAAAAAACAAAATAGTAATATTATCATTATTATTATTTGTATTTTAAACGTTAGATTTGAATATATTTTTTATGATAAAATCAAATTGTAATTGAAACGGTTTATCAAATTATCACATTCTCTTAAATCAAAGACACATGTAAAAAGTCTTGTGGTGTAAGGTGTTTGAATTATTCCTTGTTTATATTAAACCATGAAGCTGATAACATTGTTAAATAAGACTTAATTTTTTAATTTGATTTATTAAAATATATACTTATATATATATATATATATATATATATATATATATATATATATATATATAATTATTTAAACAAGTTAATGTGATTTTTAAAAATATGCACATGTAAAAGACGTACTCAAAATTTAAAAAGTAAAATTTAAAAATTTATTTGATTTCTGCAAACTGATCGTATGTGACGAATTATTATACTAACTACACATATAATAGAGAATATTTTTATTTCAATGTATTTATCCCCATTTCTCCATGTATGTACTTTACATGAATGTCAAATTTTATGGAAAATAATGAAAATATATTATTAAATATTAATTATATACTATATCAATGTGCGTACAATATGGAAAGAAACATGATTTAATATACATAAATATATTTTGAAATGTTAAAAAAATTATTTAAAGCCACGTAGTTTTTATTCAATTCCCAATTATTTTTGTACTTTTATATTTCTTTAAATGTCATATAAAGTTATGTGATAAAAAGAAAATTATTTTAAAAATATATAATTTCGTATATCTTTATTTATTTCTATAAATACTTGTATAAGTCTACGTTTGATGATCTTTTTATTTTACAGTTTAGTTCTAAATGATTAAGTATCTGAAATGATATATCTTTAAATTAAATAAAAATTAATATTATTAACTATTTGTTATAACTTTCTTTTTCCTTTTGCTTTCTCTTTGCGAATCTTTCCTTATATTTCTCCATTAAAGGGGTTATACAATCTCGATAAAAAGTTTGTTTTGTCTTAAATAACAAACCAGTGTCACCCTTCAAATGATTATATCCTGGACAATATTTTCCATCATTAACCTATTAAAAAGAAAGAAAAAAGTTTTAACTTACAAAGCATTATTATCTGTGTATTTTGTTATTTGTTTTTGTATACAAACTATTATTATTGTTTGAAAAGATACTCTGATTTTTCAAATTTTGTAATTAAAGCAAATGTTGTAATTTATGTGATAAAAATGTACTGATTGTTGTAAAATATAGTAATTTTTTCTAATAATTGATTTCATTTTAATTAATATAAAAGTTGTGTTAATCTAAGAATTAATCGAATGATCTAATTTTAATGATAACTAATTCAAAACCATTTTTTTTTGTTTTTTATTTTTTAATGGAAATCATATTCTTTATAAACTATTGGTTATTCCTTTAAGTTATATTTAAATTTCCATATTTAATTTTAAATAGTTTTATTTCAATGATTTTTTTATATTTTAATGTTACACCAAGTTAGTTAACTTACTTCCCCCCATACTTTCTCCCAAATTTTTGAAGATTCAGCTGACATATGTAACTCTGGCACATCTGAATATATATCTGTGGACGATAATATAGCATCCAGTTCGTTAGAATACATATGCACACTCCCAATTTGATCATCTCTGCTCATTCTCCAGAAAGATAATATAAAATCTCTCGTTAAATAGTTATCGAAATTTAATTTTTCAATCTCATCCAATGTATCGCTGATTGGTTCATCAATATTTTTATGATAGTATATCAAACCATGAGGTTCCAAATAATCTAACACCGAGCATTTTATATCTGTTTCAAAAGAAGTGAGGTACTCTTTTGTGAAAACTTTTGAAGTTTTCTCTAATGGTTCGCCATATTTTTGAATATTTTCCTATTAATGAAATACAATGAGTGTTAGTAATATTAAATTTTAGTTGAAATTATAAATAAATTTTTCATTCAAAATTTTGTACACATTAAAAAATAAATTAAATTTAATTCAGTTTCATTTACATATAATGGCCCTAATATGTTTTCATTATATTCCTCTTTATTTTTAAAGAGGTTTTTTTAAAGAGTTTAATTGAATAAATCGATATATTCTATATAAATAAAACGAAGTCTTCAAAATAAACAATTTAAAATATTGAATGGATAAACTTATAGTAGAATTTTTTTTACCAAAGTATATTTTTTAATTAATAAAAATTAATTATAGGATTATTTTTTAATAATTATATAATTTAAAAACTTACTAGCGTAACATCAACTGGTACATCCATGTAAATCGTTAAATGAGGTCTAAACATCAAATGCCATGTATTTTTATAAGTATTCATAATTGTTTCATATGCTCCATCAGAAATATATTTGCTATCATGCATAGCCGTGGTAAAACATCTATCTGACCAAGGACCTCTCACAGTAATCACACCCTGTCCAGTATGACAAAGATGAAGATATGCATGTATATAAGATTTTAGTCTCAAATGATACATATATAATTGCATGGCCGCTGTATTTATGTCATGCGGATCCTGCAAAAATCTATCGATATCCCATGTTTGTGCATCCTTCGGTAGCTGGGAATCTAACGTTCTAACATCAAATCCCCAATGAGTTATATACAGATCATCAAAAGTTGGCTCTGGTATGTAGAAGAAATCCAATTCTTTTGCCAGCTCTTGAGCAAACTTCTTTTTCCCACAAGCAACCGGACCATCTACCACAATTAGTTTACAGTTAGGATGCCATGGTTTCCAGGCAAAAGACTTCCGGCCTTCTAGGCTGGAATATATCTTTTCATGATAAGGAAAGGGTTTGATCAATGGCTCCTCATCTTCATTTCGATAAGAAAGTCTTACAAGAGTAGCTACTTGGGATTTGTTGACATTAGTTTTTGAAACTACCTAATAAAATACATTTATTAAAATATGTTAGTAAAATAAAATAATTTATAGATAATAATCAAAATATTGTATTACATTATTCGATTAATTTTTATATAATAAATAGCAATAAGAATTAAATTTTATATGTTCGGATACTATATTAATTAATGATCGAAGCTTCATTATAATTGTTTTTCTTTTTTGTTATTCAAATCTTATATTAGATAATTGATTATATATTATCATATCTTCTATTTTCTACATTATATCATGATCAACAGATATCTTATAAAGGTAATACAATAGTTTAAAAAGTATAAAACATGACTGCTAACCCAAATAAATAGATAGAATTTAATGAAATAAATATAATGATAATAAATATTATAGCATATGATTTTTTGAAAATAAATAGTTGACAAAGTCTTTAAATAATATTTTATTGGTTTAAATTTAAACTAAACTCAAATAAATTACTAATTTTATTAAACATTAAGAATTTAGAAAGTTGTTAATTTAATAAATGTAGGCCCGGTTCCTTTTATGAAATAAGTATCAACAATGACAGTAAAATGAGAATTATTTTATAACATGTTATTTAGTCAATAATTCCTTAGAAATATCTCGTGCAAAGTTAGAAAAATAAAAATATCTAACCTTATGTAATTTCGAGCTAATTCCAACACTAGATAATGCATTGGTTAAACCACTTTTTAAAATCGGAAACATATTATCTTAAATTTTGTTAAAAATAATTATATCGACCAAACAAATATCAGCTCCTTACACAAATACCGTCATAGATTAACAATACCTAATTATAATAGCCATTCGTAAAAAACTGTGCGGCCATCTTGATTCAATTTTGTTAAGGAAACACTGTGTACATTTAAAGTCGCGCGAAGTCGGCCAAACACGATCGTATTTTCATTATTTGCATTGTTGATTACCGTAGCATTTAAATGAAAAACATTCAAATGAATAAAACCAAACGAATAAATATATTCGAATAATACAATGATAATGAAACTTTAGTGAAGATATATAGATTCATAGATAGAAGATATACAGATATATAGACACAAATCCATAAAGTATAAAGCATAAATAATAAATAAATTATTTTAAGTTTATTCTCTATTGGTATTTATCAATAAACAATATATCAATATAAAGCGTAAACAATATATACATTTATTTATAAATGCATATTATATTAGAAGGTATTATCTTTTTATGCGCGAGACTGCGAGAGCGAATCTGAAAAGTCTATCGCTTGTTCTCTTCATCTCACGTTCTTAAAATTAATTGGCTTTTGCTTAATTTGAAATAATCTTTTGCATCAAATGCTTAACGCAAAATGAACAATATACAAAGAAATATTGTTGCCGGCATTTGCTACAACATCACGGCTAATTTCTCTCTCTCTCTCTCTCTCTCTCTCTCTCTCTGTTGGAATTGAGTGCACTTGCAAGTACCAATAAATTAATAAGTTTCCGTAGGCTTTTCTTTTCATAACTTTGTGGCGTGAATCGAAGCTGAGGATGGCTTAGTTTTTATCAGCCAGCCAAATTGAAAAATGTCAAAAGCTGTCAGAGGAGCTAATTTAGATACTTCACGCTAGATGTCGTTTAATAAAGTCTTTAAACCAGTTATTACTTGAGATGTACATTTTGACATTGGCCTGACGTTATTTACGAATGACGTTTATTTTGCGAATTTAACTGGCGTCCGTGATAACTGATTTCTCAATAAACATTAATTTACCGTTGAAATTGCACAAAAGTTTATATAAACAATGGATCTCTCAAAGATGCCTAACCAAAGGAAGCTGTTCCTTTGTAAATGCTATTTCTTCGGTAAGTTCAAAATATTATATATTACGTGTTTATTAACCTAAAATTTAACTGAAAAATTAGAATGGCAACTTTTGTGGAGAAAGGTTTCTCTTTAAATTGGCATTTAAACATTTTATTTATCCACAGCCGGATTTGCAATGCTTCCCTTTCTTTGGGCCGTCAATTCTATTTGGTTTGCTAAACAAGCCTTTCTTGCTCCACACTTCGAGGAACAAAAACAAATTAAGAAGTGTAAGTAAATTTGTAATTTACCTTAAATTTCTTTATTTTCCTTATGCAATTTTCAAATAAATCTTTATTTCTTATCTCAATAAAGTCATTATCGCATCTCATATTAATATATTACAATTATTCAAATAATAATAATATCAATAATTATTTATATTTTGCAGTAGTAAGGAATAATAGATATTAATGTCCATATTGATTTGTTACTTAATAATAAGAATTTTAAATATGCTTATTTTACTAATTGTAAAAAGTGTTTATCTGTGATCTACCATAGATTTTTCAATATAAAAACTAATATTACACAATGCATCAACATACATCAATTTTATTAAACGCTTCATTAGGAATGAGATAATATTTACATTTTAATTATACTATTACTAACGACAAAATAAAAATTATAAAAATAATGATATATAAGTGTCATACATTATGTGAAATTAATTGAGTTTTGAATGACGAATGAAAAATGTTTTTATATCGAATAATGCACTAATAATAGTCTTATATTGTTTATTATAAATAGATATTAAATTTTAGGAAAATAAAATAAAGATTACAACTTGTATTTATGTTAAAATGAACAAATTTACTTTTTTGAATACAAAAAGGTAAACTTATAATTTATAATCATTGTACATTCTCTTCTGTTAATACAATAATATTTTAAATAATTAGGTACCTTGTTTTATTCTCTCTATTTTTTTTACAAAACATTTCAAAGTTTTTTTTTATAATTGTGATATCTTTCAGATGTTATATTGTCTGGAATAGGAGCATTACTATCATTTTCTATATACATCACATGGATTATACTGTTTCAAACACAGAGAGCAGCTTGGGGCGAATTTGCAGACTCTATTAGTTATATTTATCCTTTTGGCATTCCATAATTCTATTATACATGTCAATTAAATTAATCGAATAAGTTGGATCGTATTAAGATACGTTATGAGAGATGAAAATGTTTTATAAAAAAAAAAAAAAAAAACCATTTATTTTTATAGTCAGTTGTCTATCGATTTTCACTTTTGAAGCGTTAGTATTGTGATATTTATGTTACAATTTTATCTAGTAAAAATAATTTATTCATTTATTTTCATTTTTCTTTGTTTGTTTGTTTTTTTTTTTTATTTCAAGCAGTCTGTAAATAATGTAATATAAAAATACATTAAAATCTATTTATCTCAGCTCTCAAATTAAAATTAACTTTTTCACACGTTCTCGCTTCTTCTTTACATGTGAATGATTAGACAGCTCGCCACCTTTGTGCATAAAGTTTCAAATCTTTGTACACCAATTTCGATAGTAGCTGTAAACATTATTATTATTAATGACAATCTTTCAAATGTATCTGGCTCTATTTTCATGCACTGTTAGTTTTAAGAATCAGTCTATTGAATATCCGATATTAATCATAAATGGAAAAAAATTTTAACGTACTATTTTATAAAGCAGAAATATTTGAATTAAAAATGACATTTTATGGGTAAAGATTTTTATGGATAGACATTAAAAAAGAATTGTTCTTGTATTACGTATTTATATTATGTAACTCATTATGCTAAGAATATGTATTTATTAAAAAATAATGATAAATAAAAACTTTAGTTATGGCAAATGATAGGGTATATTCATTTTAAAAAAGGTAAAGATATATTCATTTTCAGTCAAATTGTCAATTTTGACGTAAATAACACGAATGAACATTATTATTTTTAAACTTTCGATGCAATATCGTAGTCATGTGATTTTAATGATCTCATTTCACCTATTTAAATAATATATAAAATATCTTTTTTAATTTTCACCATAAAAAGCTCAATGCTAGAAATCCATATAGTTAGGAATAATCAAACTTAATCAAAGTAAAGTGTGTGGCATGCAATTTATCCAACAGAATGTACTCGATGGAAATCTTACTAACTGCACCACTAGGAATTTTTGGGGAGGGAAGGAGAAAGGGAGGGCAAAAAACAAAAAAAAAAACTGTCTCTTACCACTAAGGCCAAAATCTCTGATGCAACGAGTACGTAGTAGACATTGTGCCAACCATTTTTGAGGTTGCCTTGACTGGAGACAAAACCCGCGAGGAGGGGACCAACGGCTGCCCCGATGCTGCCCGTCCCGTCGATGATTGCCGCGACAGTCGCGAGCGCTTTCGAGTCAACGCCGAGACTTGGATGCGTCCCAAGTTCCGCGGAGACGGCCGTCGTTATCAGAGCATACGGACCGTTTACCAGGAGTCCCGCCAGCATCAACAGCAATACGTTCACCACTAGGTTCATACTTCCGATGTAGTCATATATGAACAACTGCAATTCATGTTTGAGTTATTTTTACTATTATTATTCCGACATAATTTTAGGATAAACAGTAAATTGCTTTCCCGTAAGTGATTTCGAAAATTGGCAAAAATGAGTTGCTTGCTAAACAAGAAATATCAAAGTAAATATAAACGATACATTATGTATGTTTATTAATTATAGGAATTTACAATTTCAAGAATGCTCAAAAAATTTTTTAATTTCAACGTCCTATTTAAGTTAAATAATAAAAGAAAGAAATTTTCAAATCGTCTAATTTAATTGAAAATCGTTTAATATACTTTTAAATTTGTTAATATTTATAGAAATTTGTAGATATTTTAAGAATTAAACTATATATATATAGTAAAGATAGATTACTTGTATATCTGGTAAATTATTAAAATGATAAAAGTGTTGAAAAATATTTCAATTAATAAATGGGATAAACAAGAGGTAAATAAAGACGATGTTGTCAAAGACTGAGATCTTTAGCAGTTTAATGCAACATGATTTATAAAATTATTAACTTAGTTATCAATTAAAAAAATAAAAAAAAAAAAAAAAACTGATGATATTTCATTACTAATAAGACCTTAATATCTTTAGTTGATTCAAATAAACAAATCTCCTTTCCACTAGTTTTATTATGTTTTTCATAATAAAACGTATTTTTAAAGTATTATAATATATTTTATGTAATCGGGTACTAATTAAAAAAAAATTCTACTTAAGGTTTAAAAAAAAAAAAAAAAAAAAAAAAAACTATTTTTCTAAACATTACACTTTTAACAAAACTTTTTGTCTTTGGATTATAATTCTCAATGATCTATAATAAATAGCATTTAATTTTTGTTATATTATTATTTAAGGCTATGTTTTTGCTTTTATAATAAATAAATAAATAATTATGTTTTAACTTCTATAAGTTATAAATTTATTTTAATCAAAAATATAATGTCGTGTAATTGAAATTTATATTTATTTTTTACTTTATATTACTATGGTAATGAAAAACCTATCGAATATTAAGAAATACCGCGATTGGTTAACATTAACGATATTTTTAGAAATATATGAGAAAAAAATGTTAAATTTTATAAATTTTCAATAATTTTTTGGGTACTTTGATCGCAAATTAGTTTATGCATTGCACTAAACAGACATTGTGAAGCTCGGCAATTTAACGAATCATCCTCTCCTCTCATAATTTATCATAAACATCTCGATTAATTTTGCATTACACTTATATAAGATTGCAGTTTATGCTTGGAAATATAGTTCGGCATATCCTGTCGGTAGCCGATCGCAATGAACGCGTAGTTAATCGGTTGGATATTTTTGTTTAGTACGTATTTGGCGTACTTACAGTGGGACAAGCGAGGGCCAACATTACAGCACAAGTTAACGCACTCATGCCTGAATAATCCGACAAAACTCCTGCAATTATTGCACCAATGATCCCACCTACATCAAAGAGCGTTGACAAATCTGCGCTCAGTGTTGCACTGTATGTTGCTGTTCGAAAGAGAGAATAGAAAATGTAGATGGGCATAGCGATAACGTGCTTAAAAAAATTATGGAGATCTTATTGATTAGATTGGTGATATGAAGTATAGGGCTTTCTGTCTTATCGATGCATGTCCAGCTAATGTTAATGTTAATATTAATGCTAATGCATCTTTGAATTTTTTTTTTCCATGTCATTAAATGAAATTTTAACAAGAACACACGATCAGATCAAGAATTGAGTCATGCAATTTAACTATTTAATTTTTACCGTTGTAATTGCGGAATGATGAAATAAATGTATGACAACAACAAAAAAAAAACAAAAAAAAATGTTCCACCATGAGAGAATTTATGTACATGTTTGGCTACATGTCATAATACATCGCACAATGTCATTTGTGCATTCCACAAAGTATATATAAACTTACAACAGTTATTTCAAATTTTATTTAGAAATTACAGATTAACTGCATTATAAATCCAATGCTTCCACATTCTTTTCGATAATAATGTAATTGATAAAAGCCCACGGCTTATTAATAATGTCTACAAAAATTATTAATTAAATGTACATGTATTAGAATATTTTTATGATTCTAAGATTAAAAATTTTAAATCGTTGCTATAATATATCGTGAAGTAATAGTGCATCCGCATGATGTCCTTATGAACATAATCACGTATGTACTTCAATTTTTATAAATGTGAATATTGTATTTTCAAACGATAAAATTGCCTTAAAACAATTTAAACGAACTCTTTTAACGATTATTATTATGTAATTTTCAATTATTAAAGCTGGTTGTTAAGGGAGGGGTGGGCCTTGGAGGGAATAAGCACGACATTATAAACTTTGTGGAAGAAAAAAGTGGATATTACTAACTTGAACTGGAGATGTATTGCGGCAGCCAGAACAGGAATGTATAACTCACGAGTTTGGCAAAAAATAAGGATAGAGAGTATTCGATAACGCCAGGTATACTGATTGCACCGAGAAATCCAATAGCTTTCTCACTAGAATTTTCGGTATTGCGATTTGTAGATAGCATAGGGCTTGTTTCAGATCGTTGATATATTAAGTCCTTTAAATGTAAAATATAACAAGATTAAGAGAAGTATGTAATGGTAGATGAAGAATAATTGCTTTGTTTACTCTACATTTAACGATGACATGCACAGGCATGCTTTAGTGATTGTACTTTTAAGCGTACGTTCATACAAAAGCAATGGTAAAGAGATTCGAGTACTCGATAGATGTAACAATATTTCTAAAATTTTACAGCACATGCTAAAGTGTAATTAAATTAAACGATAAAAGTCAATTTCACTCGTTCATTATTAATTTAAAAGCCAATTCTGAAGGTCAGTCTTGACACTATATAACACTATATATTTTTAATTTCAGAGTACAATTTTAAAAGATATTTTAATTTTTTTTTTATAATTTGCACGAGGAAAAGTAATACAAGAAATTAAGTAGTCATGCACTTACAACAGCGTCCTGGTGACGGCCTGTGTTGCGATAGATGATTCGCTAAGATGGAAGGTTAAACAAAGGATGTGGTTACATAGTTTACTAAGCATGCAATAAACTGTGCAAACGAATTCTTGCATTCTATTGACTTGCTGTAGTTGTTAAAGATTATTTTAAAGATTCAATCATAATTAATCTACCAGAGACTGTGACTAAATATTATTCTACACGCTAGCTAAGTTAATTTTTACAAAAAGTTTTACAAGTCATTAAGAATATTTATTATATATAAATCGACCTTGGCAATTTACATTCTGTTGATAATAATGATTGTTTACAATTACATGCATTAGTAATTAATAATTTACAAGATCATTTCAAACAAGAATTATTTATGACTTTTAAAGTTGATTTAAATAGACATTGTTTTAGATTTAATTCACATAAGAATTAAATCTACAAACATAAAATATTCTGTTAATTCAACTAGAAATACGTTGTACCTTCATTTAACACATTATTTATAAACTCACGCGATCATCATTATGAATAGATTCTGCATCCTCGATACCGCTCCCTTCGTCAGAGCTATGAGCCACGTCTAATTTTCTATAACCATATGGTCCAGGTGGTATATATCCAATATCAGATGGATTCGGTACCAAAAATAGAAATATAATAAAACCAGATATTCCCATTATGACACCGGGTACCATGAAACTCAGGCCCCAATCCTTTTCAACAAACTCAGCAGCGATTAAACTACCCAAAATATTGCCTAATGAAGTATGCGAATTCCAGATACCAAAGATCAGACCTCTTTTACCTTTGCCAAACCAATTACCGACAACGGTAACCACGCCTGGCCAGCCAGACGTTTGAAGAATTCCATTTATTCCCTGAATTATTAAAAAATTAATGTCAAATGATTGCGATCCAAATTGATCGATGAATGTCTAAAATAATTTACATTGCATGTGATATTAAACCATACTTTTAAATAAATAAAAAATTATTTACCTGAATAAATATAAAATACCATAAGTTATGGATATTATAAGATCTGGCGATGCCAAAAAGGTAAGTAAATATGCCTGTTCCAAGCATACCGAGGGCTAAGAAATAGCGAAGATTAAATCTTTCGGCAAGAAAACCACTGGGGAAAAACATTGAATAAGCAACATAATTCAATACGTCCGTTTAATATTATAGAATTGTAGAGATGCTTAAGTACCTGAGAAACATAGCAGCTGCATAACTGAATAAGAATGCAGAGTCCAATGTTCCCAATAAGGCAGAAGCATTTGGTTTATCTGCGATAATAAAATATGGCATTTAATTCTCACCGCTGTATTTTTCAAATATCGTCATAATATAAAATATTAATAATATAAATCTAAAAAATATGTCAATAATCTAAACGAGCAGAAACAATTAAAACAAATTAAAAATTCATTGAAAATATTCTTACGCAAGTTTTCTCTAAAAATATCGCGTATTATTTACATTGCATCGACTACAATTATTATAAATAAATTACTTACCAAAAGGAGCCCAATCGCACCAAGTGTCTCGATTACTATCATTTATGAACAAATCCGGTGGTGGTGATATGCCACTACAATTAAAGCTAAGAACGTTTTTTACCACTGAGATTGGCTTTCGAGACATATGATAACAAGTATATGCTAAATAAGTGAGACCTAATACGCCGGCACGATGCCATGTCATCCGATCTAATCTCCTGTACTGACATTTTCCAGAAATCCACTCAATGAATCTTATACCTAATGGAACATCTTTCAATAAATTAGTCATTTCTTACACACTTTTACAAGCTTATCAGATTCTTTTTTCTTCTTCCTAATATTACAAGTTTTCATATCTTACATAATCTTATACTGATAAAATATTTATCGAGATAATTCTATTCATCAAATCCAATAACTATAGTATGGGCAAAAATAATAATCCGTTCCTTTTACTCTATCCACAATAAAAACTTTAATTCATAAGTACATTTACAAAATGAAGCGTGTTTTAACTCAATCTTAAGATTTTCTGCTTACAGCACAACTGATAACAACGTTTATTTACAAAATGATCTAATATTTATTCAAGTGTGCAATTACGTTTTCATGCTCATAAACTATATGTATATTTATCTCATAGGCTGACTCTGCTATTTCAAGAGTTAATGCTATTAAATTTGAAATGTAAACAAACTGACAAACAAAATTCTAAAGTGAACTTTGTTACATCAGAATCACAATCACATCGACAAAAATATAATATATATGTATATCAAAAATATATCACACTCGCTTATTAGCTATTTACGTATTTAACCAATTTATAGGTAAGCGAAACATTGTGCTTAAATTACTTGAAAATACTGATTTGCCGTTGGCACACAAAGTCAATCATAACCTACAAAAAAGAGATAATGTTAATTCAATAAAAGTTAATAAATTCGCAAAACTACATTCGATTACAATGGCATGTCAGGTAGGTTAAACGAGGCCCATGGGTAAGGCTTTCTCTTCACTTACCAAATCCATGAGAGGCTGTATTCAGCCATGTTGCTCAGCAATACACTTTGCTTCTTCTTTTTGACAATTTGCTTGCAACCTTTCATCGAACCACATAACAACAACAACGTGGCCGAATTGTCATGTTGGCACTTTGGCTGCACTGCTTACGTGAGATTCAACAGTTGGCAGTGACGTGGTAAACATGCAAAATTACCTTTTTCAATTCGCTGTCGAGCAATTTAAGAATAAATTATTACATCAGCTTTAAATAGTTAATAGGCTTTTTGAATATTATTTGGATTGTTTCATCCGTTGCATTTTGTATGCGTGGAACGACTCGCTTATATTCCATACGACATTAGTCGCACGCGCACATGCATTTTATTTAATTCACTTTATAACCTTGAACTTATATTATATGAAACTTACTTTGCTTATCATTATCATTATCATTATCATTATCATTATCATTATCATTATCATTATCATTATCATTATCATTATCATTATCATTATCATTATCATTATCATTATCATTATCATTATCATTATCATTATCATTATCATTATCATTATCATTATCATTATCATTATCATTATCATTATCATTATCATTATCATTATCATTATCATTATCATTATCATTATCATTATCATTATCATTATCATTATCATTATCATTATCATTATCATTATCATTATCATTATCATTATCATTATCATTATCATTATCATTATCATTATCATTATCATTATCATTATCATTATCATTATCATTATCATTATCATTATCATTATCATTATCATTATCATTATCATTATCATTATCATTATCATTATCATTATCATTATCATTATCATTATCATTATCATTATCATTATCATTATCATTATCATTATCATTATCATTATCATTATCATTATCATTATCATTATCATTATCATTATCATTATCATTATCATTATCATTATCATTATCATTATCATTATTATTATTATTATTATATAATATTATTATACTCATTGTTCTTAAGGTTTTACAATTACGCTTGATTTCTTTTTTTCCTTCAAATTCTATACGAATCTCGTAGTATGCATCTATGCTTAGGAAATCTAAAAAGAAAATAGTCAATATGTAGTTCATACATGTAAGCTTCAAATATTTGCTATATTTACGCTACTATTACTAATGCATAGAGATTTTTTTTTGCTTATATCATACATTATTTTACATAAAGTTAAAAGTACAATTTTTAAATAAAATTTTTTAAATAATAATTGAAAAGTAATTTTTATGTAAGTATTGCGGTTTTTAATATTTAATAATTTCAACGACATATTAATAGAACATTAATAGAACATATTTTTATTCATAATAATAAAATTGCTGATAAGATTGATAAGTGTTGGAATATAAATAATTTTGAATGATTGCATTATTGTTCTAAGCATTGAAATTATTTCAATAACTCTCGTAGCCCCTTCGCCTACTTGAGCTTATTAAAATGTATTTAATCTACATTAGACATTTCCTATCATTTTCTGTCTATATTGACATATAATATATTTAATACAACTATACGCTTCACCAACTATACAACGGAGTAGTAAAGTCATGCAAATTATGACTCACCGATGACTCGTCAAGGCTGTCAAAACTTAAATCAAAATAGCCACTGTATAGATTGACTCTCATAAAAAGTACTTTTCACGTTGTAATAGCTCATAGGCGGTTAGATCTGTCACATAAAATGGCATCATAAATTTAAAAGACATTTTCTTTAGGCATATAAAAATTGATAGATTTTCACGAGGGTTATAGAATTCTACGAAGAACATGAGATTAAATAAAATAAAATAAAATAAAATGAATTGCCATGTGAATTTCCTTGAAAAAAAAAAAAAAAAAATAAAAAAATAAAATAAAATAATATAAATAATAATATATATAATACATTATCATATTCTTAAATTGTCCTTACCACGTTGTTTATCCATTTCGGCTCATCCTACCAGTTTCACCAAAATATCACGTGCGAAATCCTTAAGGTATTTCTATGGATACAGCATAAATAACGGTGTGCATAACGGTAATAAAGAATACGGTGCATTCACAAATACTTGCTCGTGCAAATATAATCCTGTTGTGATTGTATTTCAATGGAAATTCACATTATTCTGTCGGATTTTATCGCTGATAAGTGCGGTTAGGGATTGGATACCTTGGATACAATATTCATAGTAAGACCTAAGCCATCCAGCTTCCCTATCCTGAAATAGCTATTTTGAAATTCAATTTGTTTCTCTGGATAAAAAGGAGACTGTTTCTTGTGTATATTTAATAGACGTCGTTTAATTTTTGACAACTCAATACTTCATTTTTAAAATGAGGGTTTTATCAACAGCGATGGACATTTATTGGAATACGTAATATTATCCTTAAAAATATGTGGACATAAATATTAACGAAAGATACTAGAATTTCCATTTATTTAATATATTAAATAATATATTACGTAATATTATGAATATAAATGAAAAATAGGACTTTGAAATTCTTCGAAATTTCTTCTTCTTGAAATTTCAGCGTAAAATTAAAATTGAACAAATGTTTTGTATTCATATTTTATCAACTTTATCAATGATTTGATTAGAGCGCCAAACCAAAGCATGAGACTGTGCACGAGGAAGTACTGATTTGACACGTACGAACTAGTATTTTCAATCTAAAGATTTTCAAATTGGCAAAATATATTTAACAAGTAAAAAATTTATATTGGAAAACTTTTACGCTCGCAATAACAAATATTGAATTTACACTCTCACGAATAATTCATTTTTTATTATAATTTAAGCACTATAATTTTATTTAGGTTCGACAATTGATATAACTCATGAAGAATTAACATTCACCTTAACAAGTGTAAATGCTCTAATTTTCAATCTACCACTACTCAATTATATAATTTTATACCTTCATGGATTCATTGACAAACTAATTTATTCACATTTTCAGCACATTTAAAAGATACCTATCCTTCATAGTTTCCAAGATGAATTATCAAATATTTTGATTTAATTTTAATTCGTAATTTAACATATTTTTAACGATTCCCATTGTATCTCTTAAAATATTATGAAATATCAATGGGATATGATTAAACATTACATTATTGAAGAAAATTATTACTAATAACGTATATATAGACGCACGATATAGATATAAAAGAATACAATTAAAACTTATTAATAGTTAGTAGTCGCGCTATGGGGGAAGAAAAATATTATCAAAGCTATGTCCTTACTTACTTTCTCTCCTATATCAATATTTATTTATTTTACGACAATTAATATGTAAATTTTGTTGTATAAACGTATTATTCTATACACGACAACAAAATATTATTCATTAATATGTTTTGATTAAATTTTTCAAATTCTCAAACTAATGCAATATTTATCATATTAAAAATCCAAATTGACGGCTATTTTATTCCAATGTTAATACATTATCATAAATAATTACGTGTCTCAATACTTTGGCACTTTGGCCCTGCACTATGTTTACCTACACATACGCTATGTGCGACGACCATTGAATCTGTTTCCACAAAGTTTAGAGTGAGAACATTTTCTTTTCAAAGAAACTCACAATATAAGTAAAATACTTTGCTGCTGTATCACTATAAATCGTATGTTTAATACATTGGTTGGTACATTTGGATTTTCAAATTCTCAAATCAACTACATATAAATTATACATAATGGAATAAGAATGGATAGTAATTTTGAAAATTTGCATTTGAATTTGAATTTGAATTTTATTACTAAATAATGCATTATCCTGTATCGCCATAAATTTTATATCAAATTATAAATTAAATTCTTTAATAGTTAAAATGTTAGTAGTTATGATGTTTAAATTTATTTATTCATCATAAAGTAGCTTTCAAAGAAGAAAAATAAATTTGTATAACTTCTTATGGCTTAAACAAATGTTTATATTTGAAAAGTATTGGCTGTATCTTTTTGATTATTTTTCATCAAGAAGAATCACATACAAATGCAAATGTAAGAATTATTAACAAACGATTAATATATTATTAGTTTTCTTTAATAAGGATTATTACTATTGTTGCTGTTATTATTTATTATTTATTAATTATGATTATTATTATCATTTCGTTTTAAATAGGAATTTGAATTGATTATAAATTATATTTTAATCGACATTTTCATTCATCATTTCAAATTATATATCGAATATGACGTTATATGATAAATATAATTTTTAATTATAGAAATTTCACACAAAATTCATAAATATCAATCCAAATTTCAGCAATCTAAATCGGAGCGATAATTTTTTTTTTTTTTTTTTTTTTTTTTTTTTATATTCATCTAAAAAACAAATACTTATGTCGAATAAATATTTAAAAATAAATACAATTGAAAAATATATATTTCTCATGTGTATATTATTTAAAACAAAAAATTTTATGCTAAAATACAATAAAAAACAATGTTTTGTTTTAGAAAAAAAAAAAAAAAAAAAAAAAAAATTGCAATACCTTTCAAACGAAAATCTATGCGAACAGTGAGTGATTGGTGGTTAATAGTTAGTCGAACCCTACTAATTTTACTTGTATCTTTTTTGTTAATTAATTTTACTCTTTCATTTATCATGAACTTGTTTCGTATTTTAGTTTTTACACGTACTTAGCCACAAGATTAATCAATATATTTTCTATGAAAATAATAATAATAAGTATTGTAAGTAAGATAAGAATATTTTGAGCATTAATTAATATTAGCTGGCATAAAATATTAGTTTTATATAAAAAATTTTATTTCTCATTGGGCTTAATAATAATAAATGATAATTTTACAAGGTACAACAATATTATTAACTGAATTGTTATACGTATATGCAAGAAAAATCGATAGACCATAAGCACACGTCAATAGTATTTAAATGTTTAATTAAAAGGCTAATGGTCACGTGACCGAGAATATTTTTTTTATAATTTTAGAAAAGTAATTTCTCAATAAATTATTATATTAAACAATAAAAGTATGTGAGAAACGTGTGAACGATGATTAATTTCTCTGTATTATGTTTAACATAATTTTACGAATAAGATATCAGTCTGATGAATAATATTTATTAAATTTTCAATAACTTCAATTCTATATATCACATTCTTATGTAAAGCACTCTAAATTTTCTTAATAAATTTATCCAAATTATCAGTTATTGTTAACGGTTAGCTCTTTTATTGGTACTCCAGACAATAACATAATAATAACATGTTGTTAAATAATCAATTTAACCATATTGTTGACTCTGTCTTAACCAATTTAAAAAATAGAAATGATTAATTTTACAAAAAAAAAAAAAAAAATGCTGCTCCGCTTTTAGAAATTTTACACATCTTTCATTATCTGCTCGGGCTTAATAAGTTTGCTACACCCGCATTTTTAACATGTAAATGTCTTAATTTGATTAAATACCGTCTCGATTACAAAATATGCTCCCTAACATTTATAAAAGCAGAATTTTTACAGAATTTTTCTTTTTAAAAATAGATATAATTCGTTTCACTTTATAGATAATACATGTTTTCTTTGGACTATTTTCACGCAATTCTCTATCGACTATTCATAAAATCGTGCCATAGCAATAATTGAGTCTGCTCACGCGTGTCTATTTATTATGGCTAGATATAAGTAACCCTACACCGCACACTGTGCCATAATGTTGCACACTCCCAGAACCAACGCTAATTCACACACGCACACGCTCACGCACACGCACACAACGAGCATATGATTACGAATTGAAGCAAGCAATGAATGGCTGCTATCAAAGAAAATCAAGCTTCCCTGTCATTTTTCTTAACGAATCGCATGCAAGCTAAACTACACGCACGCGCGCGCATACATACACGACATTTCCGACCACAATCTAATAATAATAATCCAGTTTTTTGGATAAAAGTAAGTGTTGGCGCACGAGATCATCGCAAAAAGAATATTAACTGGAAGAGGAAATAGAGGTCCGGGGAAGCCGTGTCAAGGCAGTGAGAAAGACAGAGATAGAGACAGAGACAGAGACAGAGGCAGAGACAGAGGCAGATAGAGAGAGAGAGAGAGAGAGAGAGAGAGATAAAGAGAGAGAGAGAGACAGACAGAGGTAGATAGAGATATAGAGATAGATAGATAGAGAGAGAGAGAGAGAGAGAGAGAGAGAGAGAGAGAGAGAGAGAGAGAGAGAGAGAGAGAGAGAGAGAGAGACAGACAGAGGCAGATAGAGAGAGATAGAGATATAGAGATAGAGATATAGAGAGATATATAGAAAGATAGAGATAACGATAGATAGATAGAGAGAGAGAGAGAGAGAGCGCGCGTTTGTGTGCGTTTGTGCGTATGGGCGAGAGATATGCC
>NW_011948428.1:243422-276230 GCF_000503995.2 Ceratosolen solmsi marchali
TGAACCGCTTTTCTTACCATGACCGGATATAATGATATCATCGGTCCTGTCGCATGACGAACGGGACGAACTTGTAAACGGTGCCCGCGCGAACGTGGGTCTCATCGCTGACACCATTTGGACGCCTCTCGACCAGGACGACTCCTATCGCAAGCTGAATCGCACTTTATGGATACGGGTGAGTAGTGTCCCTCATTTTTTCCTCCGCTGTTTTGCTTTCCGGCGCCCCTCGCTAGCATCCTGACAGATCTCTGCCTTATCGGCGCGGGCTTTCCCGGAGGCCGATCCGATCGAACGACAAGAATAATATGCACGCGTCCTTTGCTTATCGCGCGACTCGCTCGCAAGATTCGGTCCGCTGATAAAAGCTTAACCTATGCAACTTCGTACTTGGAGCGGATGTTGGAGCCTCGGAGCCTAATGAAAGTTATTCGGCGTTTGGTTATTAAGAGAGAGAGTGTCGAGAATGATTGCCTACACCGCTGGTAATTATTTCTCCGTGGACTGTTTATTTCTATCAACCTTACCTGATGCTCGAATGCAACCCCATCACGATTCGTGCGACAAAGCTAATCGTCGCAATCTCCGCTCGCGATATGCATATACTTTTATCAAAATTTTGAGCTTTATTGTACGAGCGGAGAGTGCTTACTCGTTTTATGTATAGGAAAGCCATTACTACACCGTTTGTCAAAAATGCTTTTGTCGTTCGGTCATTAAGAAAGATTGTTTATGTCCATTGATAGTTCGAACAGTGCCAAGTATTCGTCGGGCAAAGGGGGACTATTCATTAACAATGTCGATATTAACAGCGATCGATTTCCTTATTGAAGAACAGTAAATTTTTATCAACATGCTAGGAAATATTGAAAATATCCATTCATATACACACACATCACGATAACATTTATATTTTATTATATTAACAATCATAACGTAATATTTGAGTATAAGCGTGAATTCTCGTTATTTTAAAGTATTTTATCCAAAAATATTAGTAAAGTATATATTCAAATGAAATATATATATATATAGGAACTGTTGCAATACTGATGTCTCTTTTGCTATTAAATTTTATATTGTTGAAGCTTTTGATTTCTCCCAATTCTATAAAAAAAATTCCATTCGTTATCAAAAAATAAGAGAAATTATTCAGCAATTTGAGAAATGTTTCTATTCTAAATAATTATTCCAATCATTTATTATTTAATAATAATTCGTTATTTCTTAAATATAATATTAAGAAATTTAATACGAATACAAATTTATTATATTAAAACTAATAGGCACTAGCTGTCTTTTTTAAAAAAAAAAAAAAACAAACAAACAAATAATTTAAACAAATAATA
This sequence comes from Ceratosolen solmsi marchali, assembly GCF_000503995.2. Lineage (NCBI taxonomy): Eukaryota > Metazoa > Arthropoda > Insecta > Hymenoptera > Agaonidae > Ceratosolen > Ceratosolen solmsi. The sequence goes on from NW_011948428.1 coordinate 244,772, forward strand.
CCAATAAATAAATACAATAATATAATAATAGTATTGTAATTGAATAATGAATTTTTCTATTTATTTATATTTTTTCATTGAATTTTTTTATATTTGTTTACCTTACGCGTGTCCTGTTATTATATAATCAAAAATAATGTAGTTACGATATATCAACGAATTATTATAATAATAAAATATAATAATACAACTGTTAAAATTAGTTAAATAGATAAATGTACAGAAAATACTTTAAACTTTAATATATAAATTATAATTTTTACAGTAAAATATATATTGAGAGCAACATATTTACGTTTAGAAAATAATACACCAGGAGAATTATTTTTCTAAATTGACAAATATCGTAAAACGTATTTTATGTATTTGCATGTAAGCTAGAGTGTGTATAAATTTAATTTGTTTTAAATTCATTTACTTACGAAAATTTCCATATAAATTCAGATAGATTCATCATCTATCGATTTCATCATAATATGAAAACGATCTAATATGATATATTTACTATTTATGCAAATTACATTTTATATAGATTTATATAAATTACATACATCTTATATAATATACGTTAATACAATAGTATACATAAATTTATATTTATTCGAAAGATTTGTATAGCACATTACACAAATCGATGGGCTAATGAATGTTAACGCCAATTGATATAAATTTATATTTAACCGTAAAACTGTGTAAAGTATATGAATAAAAGTAAATGTGAACATTAATAACTATTGATGGTTAGAAAATATATGAATACATGAATTTGAAAAATGTAAGAAAACTAACTCCCTGTTTAATAAATTAGACGAAAATAAATATAGTTCAGTAAATTTTATTATCACTATATTTTGATTACCTAAAAATTCTATTTATTTTCTTACATTAATTATAATTATTCACTCAAAGTTTTTTTGTTATCGTTTTCATATGAAAGGATAATAAATATTCATATATTATTCCTCCGTGCGAAGGAAAATTAATTACATTATAAATAATAAGCTAAAAGCATTACAAGAATATTAAAAATTAATAATTAATGTAACAACGAATTCTGAAATAATTATGTACTTCTCTCACTAAAACATATATACATATATATTTATATTTATTTATTTATTTATTTATTTATTTATTTATAAAACACAAACATAAGAATATTAATATAATTTTTTTAATTTCCAAAAATAATACTTAATAACTTATTTTTATTAAAACGTTGATTCGTATTATTAAAAATACTTGTATTATTGTAAAACTATGTTATTACATTATATGTATAAATTACTATTATAAATATTTATCCAATTAATTAAATTAAAATTAATAATAATTTTACTGATTATTATATTAAAATCCATGTGTTCTATGCTTTGACCTATCGTTATTTTATTAAAACTTTCTCTGAAAATAAATTTTATCATTTGAATCTTCAGCACATTAAATTTTGTAAAAATTAATTTTTAGAACAAAGACTAAATATTTAAAATTTTATATGAATTTATCCTCAATTTAAAGGGTAGTATTCTAATTATAAAATTATAATATATCAGCAGTACAAAGTTTTTGATTCGTTTAATTAATTTTCGTTTAATTTTAGAAATTCCAAGAATTTTAAGGTCATCTTTTTATAGGCAAAAAATTAATATTTTATTTTAGTTCAAATATTTGAGTATAAATTTCCAATTTTCATAATCTAATTTGTATTTTTTTTTGTTGTAATTCTGCTTTAGTAAATTTCTTGTCTACGTATACCAAAAATTGAATATATTAAATACGATGATTCTCTTATCAATATTATTATTTATAAAAAAAAAAGGTATAAAAATTACATTAATATGAAATTAATATTAAAATATGGATGTATAAATAATACTGACAATATTTTATTGTAAATTAAAGAAAATATATTCAATATTAAATTATGTAATACATACATAATATATGCAATATGATCACCTATCTAAGATTTTAATTCATAAAACGCTTAGATATTTAGTTATTGAAAGTTTAATTTCTGTTGCAATATGTATCCATGTAAAAAACATGAACAATTAAATAAATCACTTGCTATGAAAAATTAATACAAAATGATAAAAAAAATAATGACTTTTTAAATTTACTTTATAATACAAAAATTTTACTCAAACGATATTTACATTCATAGTTCTTACGTTAAATTTAAAAATTGATTATTTTTTAATTGATAACAAAAATTTAAATACATTACATTTACTCATTATATTTCGACACATTATATTTTATATAATAAAAATAGTTATATTACAATTATTTATTGCCTCGTCAACCATAATAAAAAATAGTTTTCGAATTATATATTTGCAAATAGGAATCTCTCAAGAATTATTCTAATATTTTTAATTATATTTAAGTTGTTTATTTAAGTTTTAAAAGAATGCTTTAATACATACCAATATTAATCAGTATATTAATAAAAAAAAAATTAATTAATAATATAATGTTAAAAAAAATCTTTTAGTTTAATATTAACTTTAATAGTAATAATAAGATTATAGTTATTTGTTTTATCATCTCATTGGTTAATATGAATGTTATTATTTAATGGATTTGAATTTTACAGATAGCCAAAATAGAAATGATACTTTTCAAAATTCGAAAGCAAATACCTCTGACATATATATATATATATTTATTTATTTATTAAATAATTATCGCTCATTGAAGTGTTAATAATGTTTAAATGAAATTGAGAAAAGAGGTGAATTTGTATGGAAACAATATCGTTAAATGATACTTATATAAACAATTGTTATTAATGTAAAATAATTTAATAATAGTAAATTATTTATATATTGCATAAAGCAATAATTAATAGAATAGGATTTTTTAAACATAAAGTTAAGAAAACAATAAAAACAATAAAAATAAAATTATATAATATTTCTTAATGTAAATAATTTATGAATAGACTTGTTTTTATTAAATTTATTAAATTATAATAAATGTACTGAAATTTTCAATATTACTAAAATATAGTAATAAGTAAGATATAACATTTTTTCAATACACAATACGAATAATCGATTCGGAGGTTGTATCGTAATATATTTATAGGTATACTTATTTATTTACGATTAATAGTTGTAATTTAATATTTCGACTCTTTATTAATCAATAATTATAATGAATATACGCATTTATTATAAATTTTATGCATTATTTAAAATCGTGAGTTTACAAGAATTCGAGTTGGTCTTTGTATAGTATTATCTGTTGATATTAAAAGTAGCTATAAAATTTCTTATAAATTAATTTTCATACACGAATTTTCTTATTGAAAGAAATAAAATTTTTTAATGCATGTGCGCTACTAGTTTTTAACTCGATAAATCAATGTGTAGAAATATATATATTACGTGAGATATGCTATTTCTTAAATTATAAATGAAAATTTGTAATACGTAGTGTTAAACTATGTATTCCAATTAATTTAAACTAATAAAAGTAAATACGATATATATATATATATATATATATAATATAATTTATAATAATAAACAATCATTTATTATCTCACTTCCAATGTTACATGTGCGAATTACTAGGGCTGGAACAATTAAAATGAAATATCTTATTTTATATTTTAATGTAGGCATTAGTTTCAATGGAACTAATTACTGAAAATTTTTTATTAATCGACGCAATTGATCAATTTTAAACAATTGATGATAACCGACAAAAAGTTGAAATACATTAAAATGTAATGCAAGATGAAATACTTTAATGATGCGAAATGAAATCCAGTAGCATATAATAGGGATGTAATGATATATTCTAGAATATTAAAAAATTTCTAAGTAAATAGTTAAATATAATATAATTATTATTTAGCAGCACAGATAAACATATGCTTTATCATATTAATTATGGTGTAGTAATTATAAATATTTTTGTTTCTGGATGATGATTTGAGCTTTCTGCTTTATTTTTAAAAAATAATACATGTACTTCATGAAATTTTATGCAAATAAAAAATAATATTACAGTCTAAGCTTTCTTCAATTAATTTGCAAAAATTTAAGTAATTATGATCTGTATATTGATTTTACTAAAAGAAGTATGAGTAGAAGAAATTTTCAATTCAAAAACAAATTATTATGAATGTTTCTGTAAGTATCTATTAGATAGTTCTTAGATTAGATAAAAATTTTTATATTTTTTAATTTAAACAGATTAAATTTTTTTCGTCTATTTTTTTCCCAGTCAATTAAAAGTTTGGTTTGTTCGAACCCATTAATATATATATATATATATATATATATATATATATATAAAATAAAAATTTTTAATGAATATTTATTAATTAATTAGTTTTGAAATTGCATTACAAATTGTTGCTCTTATACCTTAGCTAAATAACAAACAAAACAGTACGATTATAAATTTGTATGGAAATTGTGTTCCAGTTTTTAATGCATACATACTTTATGTAAGTTATAATTATATAAGTTACCGATAAAAATTCACGGTAAAACTTTCTATTAGCGGCTTTAAATGCATCAGTGCTTTTTCCTTCATAGATATTTAGGGATCTGATGATTATTAGAGGCAAATAACGAAGAAGCTTTTTATATTACAAGGAATATAATGGAATATCCCGTTTAATATCCTATAGGAAATTTACAAAATGTTGCGTGTCGAAAATCGTTATAGAACTTTATGTTCAGCGGTTTTAAACTTATATAACGTTCATTAACATATACATGTAGAAGTGCCTTGTAAAATGAATAATACACATAATTTTTATGCTCCACAAAATATTATTAGCGAGTATAATGTTTTATACGTGTCGAAAAATATACACGAAATACAATTTTAGAAATCGCTGCGGACTTGTAGTTCAATTATGACGAAGAGAAAACACTTTTAAAAGTTAATAATTATTTTAAAAATTGTACTAAGGAATTTAAATGTAAACAGTAACATTAAATTACATTAAATGAAAGTTTATTGAAACTATTCTCTGCAAAATGTGTAAAACAATATTTGCATCATACCTAAGCATTATTCTAATTCAATTTCCTATTCATTATATTATTCTATTTATGTAATTGATATTAATATTAAATATTCTAACATAATTATTACATTCCCTGCTTTATGTATTAAATTCGTTTAAAATAATAATTTTCTCTTAAATTTTTTTTATCTACTAGTTTTAAATATAAAATATAGTTTAAAATAATATTTGAATTAAATGTAAAATGACTATTTGTTATTATAATTTTATTAACATCACGTGCCTATAAAAATACATAACGGTTGATGTGTTTAGAATCACTGAATAGAAAATTACGTGGCCGCTTTTGATATAATATTTCTTATGTATTTTTCTAGTAATATTATATTTAATACATAGGAGTAATATTTTGTAGAATATAAAACATTTATTCATTATTAACTTTTAATTATTGGTATATATATATATACATATATATATATATATATATATATATATATATGTATAACTTTTATATAACTTTTTTTGTATCTTAAATTCAAAAGATTCAATTGTTGAATATAAGTTCTTTTATAGTTATTTACTAATATGAGTGTACAGTATATCAGTTTTTTTTTTCATATAATAAATTTCTTATTTATTTATTTGAATTTAAATTAATTATTCGAAATAGTATTTTTACTTTAAACGATTATAAAATAAGATTATAATAGCCATAAAAATTGATATAAATAACCTTTAGTTTATTAAAAAACAAACAAAATTAAAAGTATACGCCGTACCTTATACCACATAGTTGCCACAAATTCATTCATTTATTTTAAAATTCAGTATTATTATGTATTTTTTATTTAAAAGCTTTGACTTTACACGTGTATACTTGTATTTTACCATGTAATGTAAAGGTTTTAATAACTAACAAAAGAAATAGTAAATACATCTTTCATAAATAAATTTTGAATCAAGCAAAAATCGTTATTTGGGTATTATATTTTGTAATTTTGCGATGCACATCTGCAGAATTATACTACGTAAGTAAAATTTATTTTCTAATTTTATTTCAAATATATATGTTTATAAATTAATTATTATTTATTTTGGAAAAATATTAAATCAATAAAATTTACCATTAAATTCTAAATAAGTACTTTTAAATTCGAATGTTATTACTTTTCTATATGTTACTAATATAGAAAAATTAATTAATAATTACTAAATCACTAATTTTAATATAGTTGCACATAGATATTTGTAAACATGAATTATCAAATAGGCAATGGATCTTTTGCATTTTTACTAATTTCAAAAAAAAAAAAAAAAAAAAAAAAAAGTACTAATATAAATTACAATTTTTTAGTTTATTGATATAATAATGCGTATACTAGAGAATAATTTTTGCAATACCGATATTTTTCAATCAAATATAAGTTTAACGAAAAATGATTGAAGTTAATAAATAATATGCTTGTAATTCCAGTCGAATGAAGCTGAAAAATACATTAAATTTCTTAATAATGCGATTAAACTAATAATTAGTGTCGTTTACGTAAATTTCTTCGATACAGATTTAAATTATTATTTTGTCAACATAACAACTTGTAGAATGAACAATTTTTAAATACTTATTCATTACACATTACCCTGGTGTATTTCTTTTTCACTTTAAATCGTTTAACAGAACTTATGATGGATATAATAATTGACAAGCAGCTATCATTTCGTCAAAGAACGGGAATTTTTATTATACGCGAGGAAGAAAGTAATAATGCCTCCAAGAAGGTTAGAATTACGTTGATTGGAAAGTAGTAGATTGATTTGTTTGTGTAAGGAAAGAAACAGTGTACTTACAAAACAATTGTCAATGGGAATTTAAATATCATATTTCTCCAGTGAATTTGCACAATTAAATTGTTTTAAATAATGCGCATATCAATTTATAGTCCAATATTTATTACAAAAACTTGAATGAAAAAAAAAATAAAATAAAATAATCTCTAATTTAACAACGTTTTAAGATTTACCGATCTACAATAAACTATATTTTATTTTTAAATTATAATATTTAAGAAATTAATAATGATGTGCTATTTAATAGAACTGAAAACTATTATTGATTGTTAAACAAATATATAAATAAATTTTTAAGTTTTTCTATATATAATATATGGTTTTTCTATTGTATTTTCCATATTTTATTAATAATTTATACATAAGAATTATTTAATAACATTTTTCTGTAACTGTATTTCCATCTGAATTAATTCATTTGGATTAATTGTTCAATCAATTATTTAGTAAATTTACATTCTTAAAAAAGAAATCATATTCACGGACAAAATATTATTAACTCGTGAGAATTTTGTACACGAATTTATTTTCGCTTCAATGATTTTAGAAGAGATCTATTGGTTAAATATTTTTCTAATGCAATTATAATTTGAAATTATCTATTATATAAAAGTGACTTTGAAAGTTCAAATATTTGAATTTATATAAATGTAGTTGAATTATTCTATTAAATATATATTTTTAAAAAGTTGAATAGCCCATTATTGATCAATGATCGAACATTACACCAAGTCTTTACATTTTACACCTTCTAAGATTGATATGTAATTAGATTAATTAATCAGTTACGTCTCATTTTAATAGCTAAATTTTACTGATTATCAATAAAATGATATTATTTTTTTTAATTTTCACGTTTTCTCCATTTGACTCTAAAAAAAAGTTGAAAAGTTGCACATTTTCATTTATTTTACTATAATATTTCGTATTTCAAATTACAAATACAAAAATTAAAAACAATTTCTGCGTATGTAAAATGTAGTAATATAATTTGTACAATAAATAAGTAATTGTAATAGTTCATGAACTAATATAAAATTATTGATAACTATATTAATCACTTAAGAATTAATACATTTTTAGTTTAACGTATACTTGTTGTTTATATATAATGGAAATTTACATACCAATTTTTTAATTCCTTACTCATTGCTTTTGAAGAAAATTATATATATATATATATATATATAGGATATTCTTATGTATACTTAAAATTAAATTGCAATCAAATAAATTGTATTTTAATTGGATTCTGAATAGAATTTTTATTGCAGAATTATTTTTTGTTTTAATAATTTTAACATAATTTATTTAAGAATTAAAAATGATAGAAATTAGCTTTGAATTTAATAGTAAATTGATAATAACTTAAAAATAATTCAATGCCTATAAATATAGCATCACTAAATATTGTATTCTATATTCCACTGTCCGCATAGCCTTGGTTTTATTGTGTTATATATCATTTTGTCATGATTCACATAAGGTATTTATATCTTTTTACCAGATTTTTTTTTATCCGAATCAAAATGTAACATTGGTCGAATATAACAAAAGAATATCTCTTCGAAAGCCTTTTTCTTTCTTTATTTTCTTCAACTACAGTAAAAACTCCTTAGTCTCCATTCAAAAGCTACCTATCTTCATCCTTCTTATATGCTTTAAGAAAATATTTCGGATGATTGGTAATCTCTCGTTCTCTCGTTCTCTCTTGTTTCTAACCTTCGTCGACAAACATCCTGTACGAATTAAAAATAACATTAGAGAAGTATTTGAAGTCGTACATAACTTCCATAATAATCATAAGAGATTTTAAAATACAAAATTTTAATTATTTTTATTACTTTAAAATTATGTTTCAATTATAATTTGAATTTTCTCTTTTGTAAGAACAAAATCAAATATTATGCTGGCAATCTTTTATTTTACACTTTTATTGATACATATAAGTACATTGTTTCAATAATCTGTTTTATAGATTGTTGGCTGAAAATTTTTGGACTCTAGAAAATTTCATAAATTTCAAACTTTTTGCGAATATAAAATTTAGTACAAAATAGATAGTACGTTATTTTCATATGTTATGTGTTCCAAAGTACTTGTAGTTATATTAAAGAATCTGATAAGTCATGAATTATTTACTTGCTATGACTGTATAAGTATAGAATTAGATTTGTCATGAAAATTACTTTAACGCGCCAATAAATTATTATTATCTCTTATTGACATTATTGGAACCTAATATTATTTCAAGAAATTAATCTAATTGTCAACTTGCTTGCTCGTAGCCGTATTCTGATGGCATCGGGTCTTTATTTTATATTATTTTTTTATTTCAAAAAACTTAAGCCTACTTCGAATTATCAAAATCAATCTCTTTTTGCGTTGTACATACTTAGTTCACTATCTACGTTTGGGTTATATTATATTGGGTTATGTTACGTTATATTGCGAGCTTATGAATTTATGGAAGTACGAAAGAAAGAAGAATAAGTATCAAACATGCGCTCATAGTACATAGTTTTGATTTTATTCTTTAGATCTTTTTTCTACAAATGTATAATGCAAGAAGTAATTTACGAATAAACACATAATTAGCACTTTCTTGTTAATTTTATTATTTCCTTTTTACTCGCATAACCCATCGGGTGATTTTAAATTAACCTTTATAAGATGCAGCATATTTCTGGTAAGATTTTTCCCATATTATTTTGATAATATGCCAAGCAATGTTGGATATTTATTTAATTGTATGCGCCATTATTTGTAGTTTAACTTATCTACATTATATATAAAATTTCTACTTAAAAAAAAAAATAGACATATACGTTAGAATGTATTATTTCAATTCCATACAGAATATTAAAAAAAATATTAATATAAAATTGAAATGAAAATACCTTTGGATTTATATAGGTTTAATAATAATGAAACTTAATAATAATAGAATACGATAGCGAGTTCGTATATTTAATTTGTATTGCCGACCAATAAACTGTGCAAAGTGCTATGTAAATATATTTTATGCGAATAAAGCAGATTATTTATTTTTTTTTTCTTAGAAAATATTATATAATTTATTATTAGTAAGTAGGAACGAATGGAAAATTTTTTCGTACCATCTAGAAATAGCTATACATTTATTTATAGAATGATCGGATAACAATAATGAAGAGTTGTCGCATTAGATAATCTATTTGATTATTCGACGAGGCAAGAAAAATAAGTAGTCAGAATTATGAGTTATTTGGAAAAAATTATACTGATTATTAATATATATATATATATATATATATATATATATCTTATAGTAATTACAACGATTAAGAGGAATGCACTGCAACAACTTTTCTTTCTTTTTTTTTTTTAAATAAATATATTAAGTTTTGTCGAATAACTTCAATGTAACGAAATTTAACAGAAGTACGATAAATTGAAAATGCACTATAAACATATATTGCTCTGTTATCATGTAAATTTAAATATTTTGTTAAGATTATTTATTTATAAATCTACTTATAAACTTAAAATAGAACAATAAGCACGAAACTATAAATTTTGTTCACTGTTTTTATTACTAATTAGGTGAATAAAATTTATCTTACATTTTAAATACAAAAAATTTTTAAAACTTTTTGTAGTATATTTGGTATTTGGAAGAAATGAAAGAATAAAATAAATTTATGAAATATAAAAAATAATAGTTAACAAATTTGACAAGATGTTAGATAAAAAAAAAAAAAAAACGTTAATTGCAGTTACAATTATATTGAAATAAAATAACGTTAAATATTACAAACAAATATATTATTATTAATAAAATAAATTACAGATTCTGATCGAGTATAAAAATATTGTTGATGATAATTAAAGTATGTTAAAATATAAATTTATTTGTAAAAATATATTAATTGAGTAAAATATTTGAATTAATTATTCGATTAAGATTACAATAGACAAATTGCATTTTCAATTTTAAATTTACCTTGACTTGATATTTCATTGATTAATAAAATTATTACTAAAAGAAACAATTTTTAAGGATAATAATAATGAAAATAGACATATTATTATAATTTGAAGAAATAATTGATGAAAGTTTTTTTATGTTGAAATTTTACTATGCAAATTCAGTTTTAAAATTTTTAATACATTAATTTCATATTTGAAAACATTGAATTAATATTGAAAATGTTTAAATTATATCATAACATATAAATAAGTAGTAAATATTCTTGTATATTTTATATTTAGTAATAAAATAATAATAATAGCTTAATAAAAGGAAAGTTAAAAATACATCTCCATTTATTGTACAACATAAATCTTCATGAATAAAAAAATCTGACCTACTTGAAGATGCCATATATTGCTATTCTTATCTAATCAACTTTTCTCTATGTATTCAAAAATTACTAAAATATAATAATACTTGTTTTGCTTAACTCCTTACGAGATATAATCTCAACATGCAAAATACAGAATTAAAAAAAATTAAATAATTAAACGTTTGATAAAAGATAAAATGTAATAACATTATATTAATGATATTAGATATATTAAGTATATATTATACTTTTATTGTATATTTTTTTATTTTAAATTGAAGTAAATAATATATACTTTTATTGTATATTTTTTTATTTTAAATTGAAGTAAATAAATTTAAAATTTTTAATTTTTAATTCAAAATATTGAATATTATACTTGAGATTTATTATTATATGTAAAGTATCCTTATACTTGCATATCATATACAGTTTCGAGATCAAAATAATATTTTACGTATGAAAAGTTATGTAATTATCTTTGATTTGAATAAAAGTATATAAGGTTTAGAATATATTTAATATATATTCATTAAAGTTACTAATGAAAAAAGTAAACAATAGTTAAGAAATAATTTTAAAATTTTGAAGAAAAAAAATTCATATTATTTTTATCATTCAAAAGCACAAAATATTGCCTTTTATATTATAAAAATTGTTAATCAACTGAATTACGAATTAAAAATTTTTATATAAAAACATTGTATAATTGTTTTCGAATTTATTATATAAATCAAATTTTATATTGCGATATTAAGTAATTTATTATCAATCAAGATAAATTTATCGAACCGTTGCACAAATTATATACAATAAGGCCTATCATTATGATAAGTACTATATAATATTGAATAATACAAAGTAATTAAAAATGAACATCGATAAGTAATCGTAAAAAAGGTCTATCTATAAATCTCTATAATTTGTATATATTTATACAAGAAAAACAATAGATTTTATGTAAATATAATACACTAGTATCTTCTTTTCTATTATATTTTAAAAATTATATAATAATTATCTTTATATCTAATAGTATTTATAATTCCTGTAGTTCAAATAGATTAAACTGCAAATTTTTGTTTATACTTGAAAAAAATATATTGATCCATGATTGTATTATTATTAATAAAAATAAAATTGAATTAAATATATGAATTGTTTTCACATTATCTAAACTATATCAAAATTCTCTTAATTGTATCATAATATATTAATTAATTAATAATTAAATTCGCTTATTTGTATTCCTATTTAAATTTTTTTAAGAATAATTAAAATTTATCTCTATATTGAAAATTTCGAAAATTATTAATTCAATTAAAGTGATATCATTAGTATATTTAAACATTATATTTTGATTTTTTAGTCTCTAAAAGTACTTATATGAAAAATTTTTTCTTTTATTTTTAAATTTAATTGCCCATAAAATTTGTCATATTTGTTAGAGAAAATTTTAGTTTTTGGTTTTATTAGTGATTATTTTACATAAGAAATGTTAAATCTGTTTTAAGTTTGTTTAAATTATTCTAAAGAATAATATAAATATTCAATTTATAACAATAAGAATATTGTCTTACAATCCAATGATAATAACAATATTTAAATTTGAGAATTAATTAATTCATTCAAATCTAAATATGCAATAACTTATAAAATTGCTAATAACGTTACTGATAACAAAAATTTGTTATCGATTAATATGCTAATGTCGATTAATGTAAAAAATAAATTAATTAATTAATTATTAAATTAATTCATTAATCTTGACTTATGTACTTGCATACGTATATGGATTATAAAATATGCGTGCGAGTGTGTATGTCTTTATATACATCCGGGCATAACAGCTATGATTAGGTATCAAATATCAAAAACATCGACTTACAATTCAATAGATATAAATATTTATATCATTATACCTGCTTGAATATATATATATATATATATATATATATGCAAATTGAATCAGTTTTTTTATTAGAAAATTTTTTATTTAATAATTAATTGTATGTATCATGGATAATATATTAAATTAAAAATATAGCAACAGGCAAGCTTTTAAGAAAAAGTCCTTGAAATAAATTTATAAAGTTTTTAGTTTATATATTAATTATATTGGAATTTTATTTACGATTTTGTATTTTTCAAGCATAAAAACCGTAAGATTTAAAATGTTTTATCTTTAATATTTAAGAACAATATTATATAAATGTCCATCTCCTTTTATATTTATCTTCTTTATTCTTCTAAAATTAATGTAAAGGACTGGCAGATTATACTGTATAAATAATTACTGAAATAAAATATTACAATGTTACTAGTTCGATTAAGACTTGAAGTTGGTAAAACTTTGGTACACGACAGCGGAGACAATATTGTTGAGACTTTCGTTACTATTTTCTCTTTAAATAACCATTTCATGGTTAACTCTTCTCTTAATATGATGAATTTCATTTACTACATTTTAATTATCTATAATTATCTACCATCAGTTATCAGACGATCTTATAATTATCAGGCAAAGCTTTTGAATTGTTTAGATAATGTCAACATATAACAATGATTATCAAGATGATATAACAAGTTTTATAAATGTGCCTATTTTGGCCACAACGTTTATTAATCGATTTATAAAGTTATATCTTTCATAGTCGTTAATATAAAATGCATTTTTCAAATATAGATCATTTGAAATTTGTTTAGAAAAACATTAAGTCTAGTCTTTCATCTCCATTTCCTTCCAAATAACTGTTGAATTAATTTAATTACTTATATATTTACTCGTTTTTTTCGAGACAAATTTTCATTTATAAACCATTTTCAAACTTATTAAGAGTTTGAAAGTAAAGTATTTGTATCTGAATGCTCGAGTACCGAAATTAAATTGTAATTTATTTGGTTAGCAAATAGAATAAAAATCAATGATGCTCCAGGATTTAACGTTTAGCTCTCCAATTTATTTAAACATTTTTTCTAAAATAGTAAGTTGATTAAAATGATTGGATTACGTAGCAATTGTGCAATGGTCCAACTTAATTTTTTTAAATATATGTTTAATACTCGAAATGTATGTAATATTACTATTTCATTATGAGTTTTGAAATATCATGAAAGTAAAATAAAATAATGTTAATAAAATTGTTTTATTATTTTATTTTGATAAATCTGATATGTAAATGCTCGTGACATATTATAAATTTGAAAATTGTACAAATTCGCATGTTTTACTTTATGTCGTAAAAATTATGACAAAAACTTTTATTAAATATAAATGATGAATTAGTGAAAAAATTAGTGAAAAAGCATATGATAATACTAGTATTTTTTTAATTCATTCGAAATCTTATTTTATATTAATTTTATAAACATCATATTATTTAAATGTAAAAGAACTTATTTTTATCTGTTAGAATTTCACAAAGTCCTGCATTATATTATGATTATTAAGTTAACTTTTCTAATAATTTACTGACTAATTATCAATTTATTTGACAATTATAAAACGACTAATAGTCAAATAAGTGTTTCTCACTATGATCTGGAAAGACTTGATAATTTACTTTGATATGTCAATATATATTTAATACAATCTTAAAAAAGTATTTTGCCAATCAAAAATGATAATTATGATTCTATAAACAAAATCGATTAACTTAGTTTGTAATGTAACATTAATCTATCTATGCCAAAAATACTTGTCTATCATATCATAAATTAGTCATATATATTGTTATTCTTACATCACTTCTTACATAAACTTACGATAGTCACATTTAAGTGCAATAACATAAGTAATTTATTATTTATATAATGCAGTACAGAGGATTTTTTAATTAAAGAGCTAAATTGCCATTCATGAATATTTAAATTTTCAATAGCTAATAAAAAATTGTACGAACAAAAATAAAATGAAAACTAGGTTTATCCTTTATTTTATATTTTTTCTTGAATATTAAATATTAATGCAAAAATATACATATTGAAAAACTATGCCAATAATACGTGGGCTATCTTGAATATTTTATTAAATATCATGAATTCACATGCATAATATTTGCATAAATGCATATAAATATATTTATGATTTAACTGCATAAATCCGACATCTTCGTATAAAAAAAAAAAAGAAAAAAGGGAGGAAATAAAAATGAAAAATTAAGTTGTATATATTTCTTATATATACTTATTAATTGTGTTATAACGAAAGCTTATCATATAAAAATTGATTAAGCACGTGATCAGCCGCGATAATCATATAAATTAAAAGAATATAAGATCGTTATTACCTCGTAATGTTTTAGAAATGCCGACATGTCATTAATTCCTTTGAAGCTTTAAAGCTTAGCATAGATAAAACAATAGGAATAGAATTAATAAATAATTTTAGTAGTAGAGGCATAGTGATATGATAATCATGTCAGAAACAGAGTCACTGTTACATACATATTGTGGGGGGTGTCAACATTAAAGATGTGTCAGTAACAGAACAGAACAGTGTTAATAATAGATGCCATAGTAGGGAAGATGAATAATAATATTACTGCAAGCGACACATCAATAATAAGAGTCTTATAAATTATGCATGTAAAAAGTAATCAAAAGCAATAATGGCAAGCACAAAGATAAAGCTGTATAATAATGATTTTAAATAATAAATTTCATATCTAGATTGAGGCGGACTTTAACGGATAATTTTATAATATTATTATGAAGGAAGTATATATAATAAGCACGCGCGACTGTTTGAATTAAATTAATTAAAAAAAAAAAAAAAAATGTAATATTAATAATTATATATTCATTCCAATATTAAAACTTTTATTATTCATTATAATTAATACTAATGAAAGTTCGTTTATCTTTAAAGCACTCGAACATTATATAAGCTCGCTGATCCTACTAGATTTATCATACGAAATTTCACTATTAATATTTCATTTTTGTGCTTTTATTCATATTTTACATAATCTATGAAATACAACGACGAGGAGAATTATGTACGTCCATAATTACTTTTTATTATGCATAAAAATTGAATTAAATAATTAATATCATAAGAAATTTCAAATATTATTTTCAATCAATAGAATCGTCCTTCATTATTTATTTGTTATTTTCTATTTTATATTACGTATGGCTCCATTAGCTCTATAACATACATCCAAACTACGTTTTTTTGTTTCAATTTACAAAATTTAATGATTAATTGTAGACAATATTTATAAACGAATACATTAACACAATTAGAAATTAAAATATTTTTATCTAAATTTTTTCTTAATTTTCTAATTATTCAATACTACATCTCTCTTATCCCATTAATCTTATTTTTCTTTTAATATATTTATTTATTTATCTTATTAATAATATTAATACAATGAAAATTTATCATATGGTAAAAATGTGAAATTAATTTTTCCAATAATCAGATCGTAAAACAATGCTGTAAAAAGAAAAATAGAGTGGACTTAATTGTACATGTAAAAATTGTATTTGGACATGTTTATAAAGTCAGGTATCGGAACATCTTCACTTAGATGATAACAAATGCAAAGTAATAATGATTTAAATTCAGTTGCTTGTTTATTCAACATTCTTAAATTATTATTCTTAATTCTGCGAATGAGTAGTGAATTAATAATCACCTACTGGATAAAACACGCGATTTCCTTAATTATCTGTATATATATATATAGTTTTATATAGATTAACAACACAATTTATTGCATTGATCCTCGTTATAATTTTTCATAGCCAATTGATAAACGTTCTTTTTCAACTTCAAGTCATTTAGAAAATTAGAACTTCGTGATTCTTGATTTCATATTTTCTTTCGAATGAAAATCTGACGTTCAAATTATTAACTAAAATTCCGTATGAACATTTTATTTTATTTAAACATTCATTTAGAAATGCCAGATATGACTTCAAATTTTATTGTGAATATGCTTTCAATACATTTTTAATATATTTCAAATTAAATAAAATATAATAAAATTAAAAATATTAAATAACATTCGTGAAAAAATACACAAAAATAAAATATAAAAAATATTAATGGTAAAAGCTAGAAGATTTACTTTAGAATGCGCCAATGATTAATAAATAAATTAATAATTATGATTAATTTCTAAAATGACAAATTCAAAGATAAAAATATTTATTAATACAAGACAAATAACGAACTAAGAAAATTACGTATTTAATATTTTCCAGTACTACAGTTTCAAATATTTTATTACTTCAGTATAATGTTATGATTCATAGTTTTTATGATCCGTTTGCTTTGAAAGTAATAAAAAAAGATAACAAATTTTTTAAAACTGCGAGACAAGCTTGGATATTGGTGACCTTTATTAAATTAATAGATGTGCCATTGCTCTGTGAAGGTATCGTATTGCTGTTAATCGATTAATTGTATATAAATATTTTGAACTGTTAATGGCAAATGTAAATTGAAACGGCATAATACAAAATTGAAAATAATTTTATCAGATAAATCAATTTCAAGGTTAAATTTCAAGAAAAAGAGAAGACAATCATATATTTTTCATTTATTAATCATTAGTATGAGGTTATAATATATTAATATAATATATAATTTTTAAGAATTTATATTTTTCTATTATTAAATGTAAATAATTAAAAACGATACGAAGTTGTTTGTTCATTTTTATAATAAATAATATTCTATTAATCCAAAATACATTTAAAGAATTCAATGATGCTGTAATGTTATTCAATGTATGTGATAATATGATTAAAAATGCAGTTTAATTATAAATATTTATAATTAATTCTGTTTATTATGTACAGGCTTATAATTAATTTATATTCTTACAAAAACAGAATATTTGTAAACCCGACAAATTACTTATAATTCATTAAAAAAATTAATTATGGAAACAATCGTTTATCGCTATATTTAATTATATCCTATGGGAAGAATTTCATTAAAATGTATATATTTATTTTTACAAAGACGTAAATCCCAAATCTAGTAAATAGGAAATAAAATAGATTTAATCGAATAATCGTTAATAAAGATTGAATCTTGTGAAATAATATTCAAAGCTTTTCTTCAATTTTCCTATAAAATATTATATAGTTTTAATGGATCTTTAATGTCGAGAAAATATATTATAAGCAAGAAGTAATGCATTAATACTATGATTGATGTGTATGACGAAGCTTAGAAAACAGTTGTATTATAAATGGAATATATATATATATATATATATATATATATATAGAAATGCAAAATTAATCATTTCTAAAAAGTTTATATTTATGAAAATTTACACAAACGTTTTTAAGCAATCACGTTACTAGATATATGTAGAAAATACGTGAGTTTTTGTGGATATATAGATAAATAATCCATTAAAACGAATAATAATATTAAATAATAAACAATGAGCTTAATATGTATTAATACCGACTATTTTTGAAGTATCAGTATTTTAATACTTCAGATATATAAATTTATTTAAATACATACACACGGGCGCGCGTTTAAATATGCATGTTATTATTGGGGGGGGGCGCATGTGTGCAATAATATAATATGTATTGAGTATTATACAATTAAGCAAACGTAATAGAATGAATTATAGTTAATATTATCTTATATGCGCGTAAAAATTTGATTATACTCATATTAATATAGTAAATTGAATTGTAGAATCAATAATACCGGTTATTATGTTTATTATATATAATCATTTATCGAATAAATAATATATAAATAATTTTCACAATGATTTTAATCTAAACCTATATTTATTTCTTCTTCGACAGTTACTTAATAAAATTAAAAAATTCAACATTCAAAAATCAAAATATATCATTCTGATTTACTGCGAATGAAATGGTTAATACAATATTTAATTAATTCAGCCGCACATAAAATGCTGTAACTTTAACAGAAAGCTTTGCAGTGCATGGAAAGTTACAGTTAATGTAACTAATAAAATGTTCATTATTTGCAGTTAGTTTGAAACTAAAATTTATATATGCATATATGAATTTTCTGATAATAGTAAAAGTGTACAGTATGAATAAATAAGTACAAAGCTTTAAGAGAAAAATTTACAAGCGTACATTTGATTAATAATCAAATGTAAAAAAATATCTCGCAGTTATTATTTTTGTAAAATAATTCTCATTAATTATAAATTTGATATGAAAATATTTATTATAAGTGGAATAATTGTTGAAGGAACATTTTTCTTCCAGAATGATTTAATTTATTAATATTTTTAGTTTGAAATAATTTTATGAAATCACGTAATAATGCTTATTAAACAGTATTACCATAATATTTATCATACCTTTTGAAAGGAAAATTAATTAACGTAAACAAAAAAACTAGTATAATAATATTGTTTATTGAGTTTGCTGTTTTATAATTGCTTTGGTAATACCAATATGCTGATAAATAAAATACAGTATTATGAAAGTTTATATAAATATTTTTAAGCAAATATCGATATTTAATGATACTGTAACTGATGGATAATAAGCTTTAAAAATTCCTGTGATAGTAGATTTATCATTTTCGAGAAAAGTATTGTAAAATTTTTGTATCCTTTTTTTTTTTTTTTTTTTTGCAATGGCCATAGTTTTATCTTGTATTTTGATAGTACAATTCGAGTATCATTAATCAAGTTATTTATGAACACTTTATATAAAATATAGAAAGAGAAAATCGTGAGCGAATAGAAAAAAATGAAATAAAAGTGATAGCGTGTAAGTATAAGTATGCGTTATTTAATATTCTTTCGACTTTTATTATTATTGAGTGTGCTTCGATAACTTTGCATGTATCAATAATCTATCCTAATAAGTATTTATTTTTTTCTTTTGGTTCTGTTCTATTCTAAGTTGCTCTGAAACAATAATTAATTCTATAGCGATTAAAGCTCTAATGTACAGTGACTTAGCATCATGTATGAAAGGAATAACAGTTTATCAATATAAATAATAAAATCCCATTGAGTTTTCATAGTAAAATGAGATAAAAGCAAACCACTTGCTTTTATTTTTTTATTGTTTACATGAGCGCGAGATACCTTTTATTATTATTATGATTTGAGCGAAACCTCTGTGAAACTTTTCAATCATTGGACAGACACTGTCGATAAATTGAAAAATTTCATAAAAAATTCATCAATGAAAGAAAAAAGGAAAAAAAAGTTTATTGACTATCGTATCGCATTCGTATTTATTTACACGTTGCTCCAAGACCTAATTACAATAATCGGCTAATTAACCGCCGTAGCAAGTTACTCGACAATCCGAATGAGCGACAAATCAGTATTTGTTAGAGAAAAGTTTTACGTGCCGTTAAGCAGGAAGCTCTAGTCTTAAAGTGTGCCCTCCTTTCACATTCGCTTATGTAAAACGAGCGGCACTAGAGCCGTCGCGCCATGCCCATCCGTGCCAATCCGTAAATCCAAAAAAAAAAAAAAAAAAAAAAAAAAAAAAAAAAAAATAATAATAATAAGAGCTTCTCACGGGGCAGCTGACCGCTCGACGTCCATTAAACCTATCTCGTCCGCTTTAGAGCTGCAAGATAGCTGCCAATTACGCTGAGACCTCGGCAGGCGCTCGGCCAAAGAAGAAGCGGGTCCGCGATGTCATCCCCGAGTCCCGACTGGCGAGCTACGGTGACTTTGAGTACGAGGACGATGCCGAGGTACAGCTGCTGCCACCGTCACCATCGCCACAAGCGGCGGCGCCGACGCGCGGACCGGACGGGTATTTCAATGGGGTCGGACGAAGGGAGGAGTCGGAGCCGAGCAGCAACGAGGTCGAGACACCCAAGGAATCGTGGATGCTCGACGAAGTCGAGGAGTACATCGCCTGGGTAACGGCGTCCTCGAAGTGCTCCAGGCCCGAACACGAAGCGTTAGTTACTCTCATTGCTATATTCGGAAAATTTCTTTGCCCTCGAGTTGCTGAAATATTGCTGGCTTTATTATTGCTGGATTCTGGCGGCATTGTTCCATGCCGAAGGATACGCCTTTTCCCGGCAATCGTTCGGCTGCTCGATTACAACTCCACCACCACTCGATTTATACTCGATTTATACTCGATTTATACTCCATTTATACTCATCAATTTATACTCGGCCGTTCTCCTCATTCGCCCAATTAGGAATAAATGGCCAGTGGCGCACGTTATTTGCCAGGCAAATTCAGAGTCACGGATAAGAATGAGCGCTTCTTTAATTGCGCTCAGCTTCATATATTTTTCATCAAAACTAAATCAAATTCGCTACGGCTATTTGATGCAACGAACGCGCCTCCTTCGCGTTATACCACTAATAAATGATAGCTGATTTTGCCGTGAAAATTATTAATGATGAATTATTGTTCGTGAAAAATGTACGCGTGCGATTATGTGTGTGTAAGAGAGAGAGAGAGAGAGAGAGAGAGAGAGAGAGAGAGAGAAACTTGGACGTTGTGATTCGGAAGAAAAAATTCATACTCTAGCTATACAACTTTAGAGAAGTTTATTTTATTTTACACGCGGATTGTTAACGAATAAGTTGAAAAAAAAAGAAAAAAGAAATGGAAATATAAATAAATGAGATTTCCGTCGAAAAATCGAGTCCGATGAGATTCTACGTTACATGAAATTTTAGAAACTCTAAACTCCAATGTAATTGTACAAAATTTACAGAATAAACAAATAAGATTTTTTTACTTAATGACTCGTTAACTTCTTGTTTTGTTACTTTTTTCAATCTAATACAGACAAAAATAGAAACAGTACGATTTTTACAAACGTCAATAATAAATATTAAATAATCTTTTATATAATTCTAAATATAATATGACCTTTTCTATTGTTTTAGTTAATTTCAGTTCCAAAAACGTACTATTTATTTTTTTTTTTTTTTTTACAATATTTCATTAAAATATTTATACGGTAAATAATACTTTGATATTGTATACAATGCTATATTGATTCATGCAAACTTTTTCAGAACAAATGTATTGAAAATGAAAAGAAACATGTGATTCGATATTTGCACAGTACTAATTGAAACTATCGAATATTTCATTGAGTTGATAAAAATTTTCCAACATAATTATAAAAGAATCCCAGTGTATATATTGGTAGAGAAAAATTTAACTAGCTAAATTTAAACAGTTAAATAAAAAAATAAAGAAATCTTTTTGAAGATTGTCATGTACTTGGACCCTAATGCGCTTTCTATACACTAATTGGAAAACCTGTAATACAAGCATAATTTCTTATCGATACACATTATCTTATAAACAGTTGCATTACATTGATTCAGAAAATCTTTTAAAGCATTCATACATGCTTATCAATTTCCATTAATTAATATATATTCTTTAAAAATGTTTAGTGCAATTAAATGACTTTTTAGATATTGAAAATTATTCAATATGCCGATAATACGTGTGATAAAGAATTTTTAATAGGAAAAATTTAATGGTAAAATGTAATATGAGCGCATTAAATAGTAAAGCGCGTGAAATTAGACAAAACATTGCAAAGTAATAATCCGTCAAATACGTCAAGTGTATAGAGAAAAAATAGTGTTATTGAGCAACTAATTAAATATTTATCAATTTAAATAATGCAAAAAATTTTGTAAATTTGTTAAATAATGTGAAATTTGATAATAATAATAATAATAATAATAATAATAATAATAATAATAATAATAATAATAATAATGATAATAATGATAATAATGATAATAATAATAATAATATTTACTATTAAATATAATTGTGTGAGAATAATCAATCTTAGAAATGAAATTGTAAAGTAATTCAAACTTAATCTTCGATACGTTCAAATACGAAAAATAATGAATGAAACATTTTTTTAAATTTTGAAACTTTTTATTATGATTTTTTGAATGTTTTACATCGAATTTTATTATCATGAGCAAACAGAAAATAAATTACCTTTAAATTCTTTGATTTTTATTGTTATAAAATTATTATATTTCATTTCTTTAAATTAATTAATATTATACTTCGTTTAATAGTACCAATAATGATATTTTACTAAACAAATACAATGGTATCAATTTATTATTGATTTAAGCAATAAATATATAACAATAAGAAATTTTTAAATTATAACGAAAAATTAACGAATAGTGCATTGAAATAAATTAAGAAACACAATAATAGAGATGTTTATCGTTAAGGTACATCATCTTTGTTTGGTTTAAACGAGGCCAAAGCAAGCTAATTATTGTTTATATTTCAAATTAATAAATATTTTGATATATTAGCGGTTGCTCAATAATTCAATTTAGGTTATTTCCTCTATGCGACTTAAGTTATTATTTACCAAAAAACAAATAACAAAAAAAAAAAAAAAAATCTTGATAAAGATAAAAATTTTCAAAAAGTCATATTTTCTAAAAATATTTGCTCAATTATAGATACAAAGCAATTAAGTATTATAAACACCGTCTTGTTAATTCATAATATTTATAATAATGTTGTTTTTAAATGCTTTTTTAAATTGTATCGAAACGTTTTGGAAAATAACGTTACTAAAAATATATATTATCAAAAAAAAAAAAAAAAAAAAAAAAAAAAAAAAAACAACCGATTAATCACTGTCTAATAATAATAGATAATTATTCTAAATAATTATCAATAGTTTTGTTAAATGAAAGTCTTGCATTTCCAATAATTACTAATCATAGTTGAGTGAACATGTAGTTGGCATTTTAATGTGCTTGCAGTAAAATATTCAAATATCGAAACTCCATAGTAATTTAAAAAACTAATTTGAATATTTTATAATTAATGTTTATCGACGAATTTTTATAAATTTCAAACGACCAATATGCTTTCATATAAAATTTGTAAAAATTATTTTCTTTTTTACCAACCTAAGTACACGAGGAGATTGTGGATGCCGACATAATAAAATTTAAATATGCATATAAAGTTATATTGAATTTACAATGAATAATATAAAATTTCACCTTAAATAAGAAGTTTTTTTTTGTAAATTAATGAATTTTAATAGAAATTGAATAGATAAAATTTAATGGGAATTTAATGAAAGTTCTAAATTTAAAATCTGTATAATATAACTTGAGGTCGGTAGGATATTTAAAATTCTTCAGTAACAGTGAGTGAATAACTCGATACAAAGATTAGTATTATAAAAGAGAGAGGGAGTGAAATTGAAATTTTTTTTCGATTTCCGTTGGATAATTGAAATATGTTTACTTAATTTTCTGATTCCGCTGCAGTCTAAATAGGATGAATAATTACTTACAGTGCAATATATTACAATCGTTAAACAATATAATGAACAATTAATTGAGCTTTATTGATTGATCTATCACCGCAGATATAATAATGTATATTTATTTATTTTTAAGTAAAATGTAAAAGTAATTTAATGAGACATTAAATCCTTGAGATTTTACCTCGTCTCGTAGCTTTCGATACTTTGCAAAAATTTAAATCGTAAAAATAATTTAATTCACTTGCAATTCACTGAGGCACTTATTTTTGATATATTTGATATCCCATGACAGGAAGACTACGTAAAAAGCTATGTTTAATTAAAATTTATTTCTTTAAAAAAGAAAATGACAGGTTAAAGCAGAATAGAATAAAACATTTATAAACGTTTACTCGACATAAACATACTTTTTTTTTTTATTTATTTATTTAATTATTTATTTTTTAATATAAAATCATCGCGTTCTTCTTTATATATATATATATATATATATATATATATATAAATCTGCTTTCACATTATTCGATTATGGTTAAGATTGGTCGTTTCCTTAACCAGTTTCCTTCTGGAGAGCAAGGGACTTTCTTTAGCGGGTTTTCTTTTTCAGGACAACAACTATCGATTTGTCACGTGGTATTTAACTTGTAAAATCCTAGATAAGATAAAACTTAACTATAGTTTCTCTTTTTCAAAGCCTTTCATTTTAAAAATTCGAAAACTCGCTCCTTATTGATTAACATTAGAAAGCTTCGAGCCTGCCATTTTTATGATCTTTTATAGGAAGAGATGATAATTATTTGTGCGCACGCACGCATTTTTCATCGATGATAGCTCCAACTCACGCAATGACATTCACATGGAGCTGTGTAGCCTTTTCGTTATTGTGAAAGGGCAAGTGATATAGTGATTAAGTCCTTGAATGTTCCGTTGTCACAAAAGTCGACGACTCGCTTACTTACCATCAGCTTTTCACTGATTAATATTGATTTTAGAATATAACTGATTTTCCATTCGATATAGCAAATACTTTTCTGGCTATACAACAACCTCTGTTGTTCAATTAAATGATATTGATCTACATAAGCGTCAATTTATGGGACTGGATATAAGCTATAAAGGTTCGCCTGTTAATAAATATTCTGCAAAATTACGAGTAGTTATTTTTAGAAAGCTCGAGAGCATATAATTACATCTAAAATAAACGCACATCATCAGCTCAGCTGCAATCGCTAATGGAATAATATCGAAATAAGCTAATTATCGTGATTATACTGATTAACCAGCTCGAAAATTTTATGAAAATTTCATCTTATAATTCATACTTTCAAATTTCTAGTAAATTTAGAGATAATACAGTACTGTATAATTAGCATTATATTTAGTTGATCTCTCTAATATATTGATAAGCTGTAATTAGCCTGTCGTACCTTCGATAAAATGCTCTTATTTATTTATTTATTTATTTATTTTTTTTTTTTTGTATAAAATCCATTATAAATATAAGAGAAAATTATCATCGACTGTAGAAATAAATATTTACTGATACCTTGTATATCGCTGTATAAAATTATAACCAGTCCGACAGCATTAATTTACAATATTATTCATTTATTCAAAGTATGCTTGTTATATTGTAAATAACTATTCGCACAATTCAATGAAGTTGATTAAAGCTTACTATCAATGCAGATAAACAGGAAGTCGACTTGGACGATATTCGCTAAAGCACACACTAGATATTAATCTCTATTCACTATTTGCTAACTAATGTATATAAATATACATGTAATGTAGAGAGTGTTGTGACGAGAGTGCCGAGCTCGAAGGAAAATTATGCAACGCCCAACTTCACATTTACAATAGACAAATGCGTTTAGAGAGAATATTAATTATATATTCATCTGTACCATTAATGATATATTTTTATCTGAAAGACTTTAATTGAATAATGATCTTGATATGTGAATTTGTATAGCAAACAAAAATGTTCATCTCACAAGAATTATTTCTTATTAAAATTTAATAGAAATGTGAAGTTAAAAATAAATATAAGAAATTGATAGTCACAGGGTGAGAAATCGATAGTTTTTACTTCATAAAGTTTTAAACAACATTTAAACTCATTTTTAATATAGCAATAATCAATATTAGCGATAATGATTAATGAATTTCAATATGGTGATAGAGCGATATTACAAATAATCAATTAAAAAATATAATTTAAATTATCCCATACTCTGACTCGAAAGAGTAGAAAATTTTCGAATAAACGTTAAATTTTATGTATTTAATTTCATATCTTCTAAATCAATAATGACGATACTATAGACAATTTACACAATATAATAAGAGATCTTGATTTATTAATATAATCTCTTTACCAATAAATATAAAAATATCGTTCGTGAAACTTTATTAATCAAATATATGATCACAATACCACCCACTATTTACGGTATTTTACAAATATAAATTTACTGCTATTATTTTTACTTACTCACATTATAATAATACAATCTACAACCAATAGAATAGCATTCTTACGAATAAATTTTTACATAGAATTTTCATATTCCACAATAATAATATGGATTTCACTACCACATACAGATTACATATATCAGATTACATATTAAATGTAATTTAAAAGCAATATTTAAATATCTAAAATTTACATTGTTAATAAATAAACTTGTAAATAAATTATGTATTAATAATTTGGATTTTACTGTCCCCAGGTTGAAATACTCGAAACATAAATGTGTAATAATAAAATAATCTAAAGTATACAAAGAAGATAATAGAAATTTGTCTGTCTTATAGTATAATAAATAACGTCTAATTTCATTAAAAAGCTCATTATAACAAATACTTTTATCGTATGTTTTTGATAAAAAAAAAAACAAAAAAAAAAAAACATAAAAACAACTAGGAATTTATGCTGTTAAAAGTACATCCATCGTATTAAATTTCGTTAAATATTGAGTTGTAACAAATTTATTTTCATTATTGATTTGAAAATCGTTGAGTCGATCAAGTTTATCAAATTATAAAACATAATTACAGTATATTTTATATTTTCTATATGCTATTTTTAATTTTTATTTACAACTTTTCGACGTTGTTTTCTTTCTTCACTCATTTCATATTATAACTGCTATTATTAGATTATTTGATCTACTGTTTATATTATATGAACATTCTTTATTCCGTATTTGAAATTCGTTAGAATATAAATGAAAATTTTTCGTCTTTATTTCAACATTAACAGAGTCAAAACAATTTTAACAATTATAATTAGTAAGTTTAATGTAATATATTCGAAAATTTAAGCAGGCAAAATACGAGTGAATGTGCGCAGAGAAATTTCATTTATAAGATAAAATAAAATTGCACTGTACTATATAATTCGATATATTACTCGATATGTAATTATAAATTGCATAATACCAATTACTTTCATGATTCGGCTGATAAACAAGCAACATAATATACTTGAATAGAGTAATTTCCACGCACACGGATACGTATAAGTGAATATAAAGTACATTAATATATATTAAATCTCAGAATTTAGTTATAATTATCTGCAATTTCCATTTTCTACATGTTACACTTGAAATATAAGAATGGAATAATATAAATTAATTTATTAAGACGATTGTATTATAAATAACGAAATTTTGTTTAAAATAAAATGTGAAGACGAGCTCTAATCGATATATTAAATGCTTAAAATAAATTATAGCAAATGATAATATATCCAATAATTAAATTAATAATATTATAAAGCATAATAATTTATTATTGTCATTCTATCATTATTTCGTTATTTCAAATGATGTTGCAATTATTTCATTAATTATTATCGAAATAATACAATATAATATCTTTTCCATATTAATTTTACTAGTTCTATTCGTAATACTTTGGGTATAAATTAACAGCATATAAAGATTAATTGCATAACAATAAAATGAGTATTTCATTTATAAACTATACGTAAAAATCTCATTATATATATATATATATATATATATATATATAAATCATTCAACCAATAATTAATATTTAATATTAATATTAATATTTATATATTTAAAGTATATGTATATGTATATGCGACTGACTGTCTGTTTTTCTATGTGTGAGTCCGCGCGCGCGCTCGAGTGTACGATCCTTGACATAAGCGAATGTTAGTAATACAGATGCAAGCATTGTTTTACGAATTATTTTTGTATTTAAGTTTAGTTGTAAGACTTTAGGAAAGTAATTAAAATCCTACAATATATTATTAATAATTCATTGTTTAAGCATTACTAAGCACATTTTTTTTTACCGCACAGTATATTATTGTAATTGTGTGTATTGAACGTAGATATTTATATAAAATACGTAAATGGTTTGGTTTTATAACATATATATCGCTGTCAATTTTTATATTGTTAAATCTATGACGTATAATTAATGAAACAATTACGAAGTAATTTAATACCATAGGGTGTAACAATAATAAAATCAATTGATATTATTATTTTATTAATTTCCTAATGCATTACAAAATTAGTGGGTGTATGGGTGTGTGCATTAGTGTGTCCGAGCGTGGATGTGAGTGTATATGACAAACATAGCGAATAAGTAGATATAAATTTTAGTAGATTAAAGGGTAGATAAATAGAGAGAACAAAGATGAAAAAAGAGTAATCATTAAATTAAAGATAAATATTTATAAATATTAAGTTTCAATACAGCTGGATCACTAATACTGTACTATTCGATATTGCAATTTATTTTTGTTTTAGTAAAAATTAATGTTTTCACGTTTATAATATCGTTACTTATCATTTAGAAATATTTATATTCAACAAATAAATGAAGACTAGTAGAAATAATTTTACATTTGAGTCGATAAGTGCATTTTTCAATGGCATTTTATCATATTTTTTTTTATTTTTAAAAAATGCTTAATCTAGCTGCTTTTTTTTTTATTAAAATAATATTAAAATAAATAATTCTGATTGATTTGAATTATATAGTAATAATTTGATTCAATGATATCGGATTAATTCTAATTCACAAATGACATAAGCTAAAAAAAAGTTATCTGTGAATTCAATTATTTATTTCAATTTTCATTACTTTGAATAATTCTAGGATGACAATAAATAAATCAGATATCAGAAATATATGTCTTCTGCATTGCAAATCGTATAAATTAAAATAATCATGTCGAATAGAAAGATATAATAATAATTATGTTTAATCTTCAACCTTTATAAAGTATTAAATAAAAAATTTTATAAGTAAATATTTTGAAATTAGAAAATAATTGTATTGTTATGCATGGGTTGTAAATTTTTTTATAAATATTTATTTTAATTAGTATTATTCATGAGCAAATACTTAACAAATATAGTAATAAAAATAGTAATATAAGTACAACAAATTTTTTTTTAATTATTAACCTAATTAAATACTACTATAATTATTATACAATATAAATTTAAATTAATTAATAATTAGTATTAGTACTTTAACGATGTATTGTAAGGTCATGCCGATTGGACAATTTATTAAAATCATTTTTAATATTTTTAATATGACTGTTATACCCGATATGTTTATCTTTTTTATAAATCCAAAAAATATACGAATGTTTTAATATATATTGAGATTTAATTTAATTAAATATAAAATGGCTGGAAATCATCGTTTTACTAATTTACTGCATTAATCAATTATTTGTTATGAATTTGTGACCGAGCAGAAACCCAATGATTTTGATTGTAAAACCTTAGAACTGAATTTCTATTAGCCCGAACTTTACAGAGATAAAATAATAGTTAGATAATAAATATCTATTGGTATTTATTAGTCCTCCTTGATTAATTAAATAAGAATTCATTATTCAAAAAATTAGATTAATATATAATACCGTATAGTTTAACCTTGCGATATATTACAATTATATATTTTTATTATTTAAATTTATATATTTATTTATTTATGTTCCGAATAGGTTAATTCTATTATGTTTATTAGTCTTACTATGTTTATTAAATATTCTTTATAAATGTCAGTGATATAACAATATTCCTCTCTTTAAATTCGATAATTAAGAGCTAAACAAAAATTGTTAACCGTATAAAACATATTTTAGACCACTTTTTTAGCTTTTTCGTCTTTTAGTTCTTCCTTAATTTTATTGTCGTAATTAAATACAGTAGTGCTATAATTTAATTTATTTTACTTTTTTTTTTTATAAATATCTCGTATTTGAACAAATTGAAGTATAAATTTCATAAATATGAGCTGTAATTTTTTAATTTAGCTATATTTTTAACCAGCCGGATATTCTAAATTTTAATTTAAAAAATTATTTAATCACTAAAAACGAATACGTATTTTAGCGTGAATGACTTTTTCGATTGTAATTTTCTATAATAATTATTTCTTCGAAAGAAGTATATCTAATTGTTTTCTTAATTTTCCAGTCCACATAATGAGTTTAATAGCAAATCGTGGTGGACGCCAATTATTAGCGATTCTTTGCAATCGTATCAAAACGAATGGCGATTCTGAAAAATAATTTTTTCGCAATTTATAATTCGTAGAATGCTCGATTAAATATAAGCTACATAACATAAAATATAAAGAATAATATGTGCTATGAATATGTTTAAAATGAAAATAAAACGAAAAAAAAAAAAAAAGTATAATAAACTAACTTGACACTCTCTTGTTTTAATAGTATTCTGTAATTGTAACTAGAGAAAGGTATATAAGCGATTTGTCTGGAGATAATAACTGAGACAAAATCGCCTGCCTTATAAAATTATGATGTTTCTTCTATAATTTTATTATGACAAGATGATGATTGGTTTTACGCATGAAGTTTTTCTGCTTTTGTGGCCTATGGTTAATAAAGATACGTTTATCATAATATCCTAACTTATGTATTCAGTATACGATAATGATAATAATAATTATTAGTAATCAATTATTA
>NW_011948428.1:276439-314163 GCF_000503995.2 Ceratosolen solmsi marchali
CATTACTACTGATATTCTTCTACCGATCATATTTTCGTAATCTATATGTCCGAATTATCTTATTTTAGTATTTTATTATAGAAATATATAGCACTCATTTTTACAAAAATTAATCTTACGAAGTATATATATATATATATATATATATATATAATAAATACATTGAAATAAGAAAAATTTTCCTCAAAATCGTTAGATATTAAATTGCTTTATCGCGTTCATTAAATTGTTATACTATATTCAAGGCTTTAAATATCAAAATGGGAATAAAAATTACTCCTAAAATAAATTGTATTCAAATAATAAAATTTAATAAAGAATGTCATAAATTTTAGACTTGATTATATTTAAACAAAATTAATATCTTCTTCATTTATTGATAAATCTTTAAAAATTGCCAACTGTAATTCAATAATATTAAATTAATCAATGATAAATCGTAACGACTTTAAGAATATATATATATCTATATAATATGAATATAATCTACAGTTATAGAATATAATGATGTCATATATTAAAATCAAGATAATCATCACTGTATGCGCAGTGGCTTATGATGGATTTCAATTACACAAATATTTTAGTAGATTAATAATGCTGTTATTTATGAAGAACCGAATTAAAATTTATTAAAATTAATAATTATAATTACAATTATGTACATTAATGCAGAGAAAGAAAAATTAAATACTAACAAAAGTTATATAACCAAATCACATTGATATATTAATTTAACATTAACTGAGCAATTAATATTACTTTATCATAAATATTTGTATTTTATATATTTGTTATTATACTACTTATGAATTTACAGTCCTAATTCCATAATTCATAATGCAAGCATAGACGCGCGCGCGCGCGCACACACACAAACATACATGCGCACACATGCATACGTACACACACGTACATATGTACACATACACGCACACGCGCGCACGCAAACATGCATATACACACACGCATACATATACGCGCACACACGCACACAAAAACATGCATACTTACACCCATGCATGCACACACACACACATGCATATTTACACACGTGCATACACATACGCACGCCATACGTATATATATATATATATATACATGCTCCAAAAGTTTTCTGTAATTAATTTTATAGTATAAGTAATTATTTTAATAGTAGTATGCACATTTATTTATATTTATAAATTTAGAAAAATAAAAATTAATGTATAATCATAATTTTTAAACTAAAATATTTAATTAAATATTTTAATTTGCGTAAATAAATTGTTTGATCGCTTTAATTAGTATCGTTAATATAAAATAATCCACTATAAAATATATATGAAATGGTATGAAAAAAATATTTTATCATCTAAATAAATTTTACGAAATTAATACAAATGTTTGCAAGCCAAGATTACATAATAAACAAATACGAATATCTGCAATATATATAGAGTGTGTAATATTTTAACAAATTTGTTTATCGATCGGTCTTAATTTGCAATGTTTCCCTAAAAAAATTAATTTTTCAAAAAACAAGCACGAATTGAGTCAACAGACATTTTAGTAGAAATATATTACATATTATAGAAATAAACTATATAATCATTTCATTTTCACTATATAATTGTGGCGATGATAGATTTTCGGATAAAAAATAATCAAAATGAATGTTTTCCATTATTTTAATCTTGGACGCTGTTCATGATAAAATAAAAAAATACTCTTTATACCTTCAAAACAAAAACATTCCTTAAAAAGAAAAAATATAGCTATAATTAGGATAGCTCAAATTTCTAAAATTTATACTTCAATTAATTTAAATAACAGATATATATAAAAATAATCAAAAATCAAATGCTAATATTACTACATTCAGTTACGGCAATCAAATAACATCAATCAATTATCGTAATAAATTTAATTGATTATTAATTTTTATCTCAGGAATTTATAATACGAATGAAGGGACTAATATATTAAGATTTGTTGTCTGTCTCTTATTAATGAATATTCAAACCCACTACTTTATTTTGACGAAGTACGCGTTATTATTAATTTATTATACAGTCGATGAAATAGAAATTTACTATTATTCTTTCAGGAAACAAATGCTTAAGAATAATTTTACAAAGTAATCAAATTCGTGTTTTAAATTTTTTCTAAACTTTTTCAATTGATAGAATATAATAGACCGATCAAAAATGAAATTATTTCTGGACGTTTGACAACTACTTAAGAGAAGTAAGTACTAGACAATGTTAAATTTTCCATGTCAAAAAATATTAAATCTATGACAATATACTGTATTCGAGATAATTTAAATTATTATTTCAGAATAATATACAATAATAATATTATTAAGATATTATGTACCATTCAACTAATATTAAATTAAACCCATTAATGTGACTAATAAATAATATATAATTGTAAAAACTTATTATTACAATACCAATGAATAAGCAATAATTAATAGTATTCTTATATTATATATTTTTTGTCTTTATCATATAATTTATAAGATTCATTACTGAATATGTATATATATATTTTTTTTTTTTTATATTTTTCCGGTAAATACAAGTATAAATTACATATATGTATATATATATATATATATATATATATATAATTTTTTTTTCTACTAATTACGAATATTTTAATTTACAATTATCGTACTTGTTTTTGTATTAAACAGTAATAATGACTATGCAGAGAAATTTTTCTAATGCAAATTAATGAATATTTTCATAATATACGATTGTATGAAATTTCGTCTCCAAAGATGAAACATTTGTCAATTACGCTGACTTGATAGTTACCGACATCTTATAAAAGCTTATAATAATTAATAAAAGATAAGCTAAACTTCAACATAGAATTTCTACATACAGATATACTCATGTGTTCATATATATATATATATATATATATATATATATATATATATATAATCACATTTTATTTATACGTATGCGCGCACGCATGCATATACACATATATGTATAAACTCAGAGAAATATACATATAAACATTTATGCATTCATATACGTATAGTTGCATATACTATAGACATAATTTTTAAAATGTCTAAATTTTATTTAAATAAATCGGGAAACGTCAGTAAATTCAGTTAAAAAGGTCAGTAAAAAAATAATTATTTGACATAATAAGTTATTATAATAATTATTATATGATAATTAATTTATAAATATTATATAATGTTAAGGTAATCGAAAGTTTTTTAACGATCGCTCAAAAATATTTTAAATGCAATGTAGTTTATTCATATTAGAGCATAAACTAAATTGTTCTCACCTTGGACTGATAGGAATGAAACGCTTGAATTTTGTTATGTAATGTTTTACAATTCTATGCAAATTAAATTATTAATAATTATTTACAATTTGATTATGAATTTATATAATTTAGGTTACTTTATTAAATTGCTCGCCGTATGATTATATTGCATGTATGATGTCTATGATTATTATTTACTATTATCAGCTATAATTATCTATTTTTATGCTAGTGACTGTAATATCGAACAATAATATCGAATAAAATACGATTCTTGATTATAATGTGAAATATGATTAAGTAAATACTGTGTAAATCTAAAGTCTAGATCAAATTAAATTAGAGACACATTTATGGTGTAGCTTTTATTGAGTTATGTGAAAAATCTTGTGTAATCCGACTATAAATATATATATTTTTTTTTGATAAATTGAAAAATGTATGTATCAGTCGTCAGTAGTAGGGATATTTTTTCTTCAATTTTCACTAAGCAAACAGTTGTAGACTCGCGATATTATATACAATTTCCATTATTTCAACTCAATGCCATACTCATTACTTGCTCGTGTCACTATTAAACACGAGTGACTCTTAAATCTCATGGGCGATTATCATTTTTGTCATGCTTTGTTATAAATGTAGAAGAAAGCAGTAGTTGACAAAAATCTAAACTCCTTTAGCATAAATATAAGAATAATGCGATAAAAAGGCGATAAACCATAAAACGCGTCACGAATTTGTTGTTTTCACATCGAATACCCAAATGATTCATATTGCATCAGTGTTCCTTTCATTAACATTCGAAAGCACTTTATTATCTTTTTTTTTTTTTTTAACAATATTAGCGGAAGAGTATGCGAACTTTTTGAAGAAACTAAAAGAAATATCATGGAATACAACCGAGCCTTTCACTATCATGATATTTTTAAATATATATTTTAATTACTTATATTTAATATTTCGTACAGTTTATGACGATGAAAAGTATGTAAATAGTGCAGCAAAGTATAAATAAATTTTCTTGATTATATATTAAATCGAATTATTACGTAAATATGAAGTTGAGATTTACCTATTACATTTTAGTCAGCTTATTTATTTTTTTTCCATCGTTATGGATTCTTAAATATCTTATAGTAAATAAATGAAATTAGATGATATAAAGATTGCATTACAACCATAATGAAGAATTTAATTATACCTAATGAAAGTTCAAATTCACCAAACCATTTATTTGAATAAATATCCTAAAAATTTTAATTTAATATTGTTCTATTTATTAAATTATTTTTATTCAACTACATTATATAAAGCGAAGCGTATAATATTGAATATATATATTTCTATATCCATTATGCGTATAACAATAATAATTAACAATTAATACGTTCTAGGTATTCATTTTTTTTTTCAGTCATTAAAGAGTTCGTATGTTTCTATTGAAGAAAAATAATAAATATTAATAAATTGTACTTTATTTATTACTTATTTATTACAATGACGTTTATAATAAAAAAAAAAAAGAAGAAGAAAAAAGAAAAAAAAAACATGTTTCTATTATTATTCTTGGTATAATCAATTATGTAGTACATTTGACTTATTCGACATAATGCGAAAACAATGAATAATACATGCATAGATAGGGATCGATTATAAATATTCTCTGTATTGTTCAAAATTTTAAATTAAGAAAGATTGTTTTCATATAAACGAATCAATCGTTTAAAAATGATTCGCTAGTTGCATAAAAATTCTCTTACATAAACGTTTTAGAAAATTAAAAAACCTATTCTATCTCGAACAATAAAATTCAATTAACGCTGGAATATTTAAAATTAATGTATTTATATAGAAATTAAATAAATTGATATGCGGAGAAAAATGATATATGAATACGTTTTGTGAGTTTCCGTGATATAATAGTGATACAATAGTTCAGACAAGAATACAAACTTTTGTGTAAAAAATATTTATAATCATATAATGTTAGTTCGAGGGTCAACTAATATTTTAACTTTATTTTATATTTATATATTTCATATATATAAAACTAATAATTATAAATTTATATATAAAATATAAAAAATACTATTACGACTGAAATTTAATTTTTAAAGATTAAAAGTAAGATATTGCGCGGGATGGTAATAAGCGCACAACTAATAACATTCACATTTTAAAAATTTATAATGTTGCAAATGGAATTGAAAATTTACTTTAGCAATCTCATTGTAAACTATATTTAAAAAACATTAGATGCAATTGGATTATATATATATATATATATATATATAAGTTTAAAAGAATGCTCTCATGAACATTGCATACTGTAATTTTATGTAAATGTAGAGCAATATAAGACCGTTATAATATATTTACATATAATATCAATATGATGTAACGTATAATTAATGCGATTAATTTATTAATATATGCTCATTATTGCAAAAAAAAACGTCTAAAAATGTCTTACTGAAAAGTATAGCAATATAATCGTTTCTATGCATTTATCATAATTATTTGAATGAGTAATGACTTTAAATGATTATTGTTGCCTTTAAAATGCCAATATTTATTTGCTAAACAAATTCTCGTTTAAAGAAACAATAATAATTCAAAGTACATTTAAACTTGAATTTTCACCATCTATTCGATATATCGCAAGTTGTCGAGAGCGACGGTAATAGAGCTAAATGGGGCAAACGACGGGTACTTTACTTCGTAATTCGTAGATTGGCTGGTCAGTCGCGTACCTCATCGAATCTTATAGATATCGAGACTCTTCTTTATCCACGTCGGGTCAATGACTGTCCGAAATCGTCAAAATAAATTATGAAAAATCATGGCAACGAATGCCTGTAGTGGAGAAACGTCAGCCAACTCGTCCGCAGGTGTAATAAATATTTAAACTCCGCGACGCGTATCCTGATTTTTCTAGACATTTGAGCTGAAATGCGCATATCGATGAGAAAGTTTGTCAATAGAGAGATGAGAAATGATAGAATTAGAACAGCTTCTAATTGGTCCACTAAGTATCTGTCGAGAGCTTAAGTGTATGTACTGTTTACTATAGATAAAAATGCGCTCTTCAAGTCTTGATAATAATCAATAGATATAATAGAAATATTTATAATGCAGCTGTATTTATAACTATATATGTAGAAATGTCATATGTCTAATTGAAATAATGATTCATGACAGAAACATGCAATAGTCACCGATTTCATGGCATGTCGAATGACATTTCAAACGCATTGAATGGATTTTTACATTTTAAATGAGAATTTTTTTTATTTTCACATTCCGGAAGGGTATTTTTACATTTTGATGTAACCTGGTTCTGACATAATGTTTTTGGAAACTACTTATGTCACTTCATATATATATATATATATATATATCGCCTAAATTTTTTAGTAATTAAAAACAATTATTATTTATTAATATATTCGGAACATTCATAGATAGCGCAACGTACTTGTTATTATTTAAAAATTATATCAGTCTCGCCAAAATAAATATTGATTTATAAAATTAATATCATTAGAGATTATAAATGAAATGAGACTAGGGGGACGTGCTAAAAAAAAGTTCGATAATTCATAAAAGAATCACAATTTTGACTTTACAATTTTAACATATACTTAAGATTTTAATAGTTTAAGGAGATTACGAGAAAGTAAATATATGCATTTCTATTTTTAATTTAATCATGCAAACATATTTAATTTTTGATAAATTACAACCAGAATATCAAACGAATTTAAAATAATTAAAGCATAAAATAGCATCTTAAATAAACTTCAAAAAGTTATTGCATTTTCATAAATTAATTATATTTTTATTTTATTACGAAGTCTTGCATAACATAAATTTTTAATATTTTCAAACAATTATTATAGCTACTTTTGTAAAATAATATTATAATCAATTTAAGAAGTTACGTATTTATAATTAAATGCATGTTTTTCTCAAAAGTTATGAATTATCATTTTTTTTAATTTATTTAATTTATAATCATTAAATTTTTTAAATTTAAAAATTCTTACTTCTAATTAATAGAGTTTTCATTCTTTATTTAATTAAAAATATGCCTTTTCCTATGTTCAGCAGTATTAGTTTATTATTACCTTATATTTTTAATCTAAATTTTAATTACGTTTCACTAAATTGCACTTATAATTCGACACGATATAAAACTGCATTGTCCTAAAAAATTAAAAATTTTTCATATCCTGTATATAAACATGATAAGGTATTTCAAAATTAAATTAAATAAAACAACGATATGTTCATTATAAAAAATATATTGAATATTGACGATAAATAAATATTGTTAAATCAATTAAAATTAAATCGAATACAATATCTTTCACTATATTTATATAATTTCAATTTTACTGATATATATATATATATATATTTATTTTTTTTTCATTTTTCTTGTTTTTTTTTGTTTTGTTTTTTTTTTTTTTCAATAATAGAATACAAATTTTCTACGTAAAAACAATATTTACACTACGCTATTTGCCGTTGATCAATCTAATTCCGTATATAA
Organism: Ceratosolen solmsi marchali; assembly: GCF_000503995.2. NCBI lineage: Eukaryota > Metazoa > Arthropoda > Insecta > Hymenoptera > Agaonidae > Ceratosolen > Ceratosolen solmsi. The sequence continues at coordinate 284,286 of NW_011948428.1, forward strand.
TCAGGTGTAAGATAGTTAATTGAAAATCAATTTAGATTATTAAAGCTTCATAATATGCGAATTATGAACTAAATAATAAATACAAATTTAAATCATTGGACAAATGAATTTTACAATTTATAAATAATTTAAAATACAAATCATATAAAGAATTTTATTATTTCAATTTCAAGCAAGTATGGATTTACATATTATAAAGCATAAAAATGCATCTACAAAAAAAAAAATAAAAGTATTACTATTGAATGTTATATAAAAATTAAGAAATTATAAATATATTGCTTATGTATTATAATTTTATATTTACAATATACATAATTGCAAAATACAAATTTGTCTCCAATACCCTTATCGTTTATATGCAAAAGTATTATAAAATTTATAATTTTATTTTTATTTATTGCTTAATGCTAAATGTCTTTATTTAGATATGATAGGAAAATATTCAAATACACAAACTCTGTAAAAGATTAATAAATTATTAATTAATTGTAAATAAAGAATTTATTCTTTTTTCTTAAAATTTATAATATCAACAATCCAATAGAAATTTTAATATAATAATATTTTATTAATGCTTTAAATTAAAATTTATATAATTGTGTTTTTTTTTATACATCAATAATTTCAAACTAAAAAATAAGGCTAAAAATAAAACAAATTAATTTTCTAACTAATACGTTCGTATTATATACTATGTTATTTAACTTGTTATATACATTAAAAATTCTATTACCTAATATAATTATCATAAATGCATTTGATAGGTAGAAGTGAATAAAATACATTTAATGAATGTGTAGTAAAATTTTATTCTTGTAATTTTTAAATTATTTTTTCGTTGATTGTAATATTTAATGACTAAGTTATTAAAAAATATATTATTGAAAAAGCATAATGTGCGATAAATATAAAATAATTTTAAATTTCATAATAAATTAGATAGATTTTTAATAATTACTATATATATTACATAAGAAGAAATATTTTATTTTAAACAAATTTTTAAATTATGTCCATTCATATTTAAGAATACTTTAATAGCAAATATTTGAATATTTTCTTTCAATATGGCATAACATAATTATATATAATATAAGAGTGTATAATTATTAATATATAAAATAATGAAAAATAATGTAAAATATAAAAGGTAATTAAAATATATCAATTGTTAAGTAATTGATAAATAACAAATTTTAAAATAGATAATTTTCTATGTATAATCGCTCATAATATATAATTATACCAATAATACAAAATTCTTTCTGTATAAAATTATCAATGACGTATCATATATAATAAGAAATCTATCGATCTGCAATTCTCAATAATTACAACTTTTTGATTATAAGCTTATTGATTATAAATTAAAATACAGTATATTGTTCAAATTTATTTTGCGATTGTAATCATTTTTATATATTTAATATATTTTCAAATGGATGTGAATAATGCAATTTACAACGTAATTAAACATAAAAATATTACAAATATTTAAGATAAAAGTATTTTACCGTATACGAAAATTTAACCGAAGACTTGATTAGCCAGATAAAACTAAATATTTTTAGCAAATTAATTAGCAAAATTCAAAATACTTTGTCATTTTTTTTTTTTTTTTTTTTTTTTTTTTTTTATATTAAAAAAATTCTTTTGACAGTTATAATGGAAAAGATATAATTAGAACTTTAAAAAATAAATTAATTTTTAAATGAAATATATTTTATCAATTTATATAATTATTATAAAGATCGAATATACATAAAGTAATAATCTCCAAAAATTCACTTCGCTAATTATTTTTAACGTAACATATTTTAAAATAGCTAAATAATTTACATGATTGTACATTTTAAAACATGTTCAACATATGATATTTTGTATAAAAAATATTGTATTGTAATTGTTATAAAAACTATTAGATTTAAATCTTAATTTTTCTTTTCTTTTTATATTTGACACTAACTGAGTAAAACAAATATTTATACTTTAAAAAAAAAAAAAAAAAAATATACGACAGTTTGTAAAGAATCTTTTATAAAAATATCATACATGCAACAAATTTTTTAAATTTTCTTATTTTTGTAAGCGGTTGAAATTTATATTTTTAAAATCTTCTCTAAGATACGTCAGTCCTGTTTGCTTTAACCAAATAAATTCGCTTGCCAGTTAGCTCGAAATTCGTAATTTTCTTGATTGTAGCAAATAATTTATTTAAACAAAAATAACAAATATCAATGTTTTGTGCTTGCTTATGTGTATTTGTATATAATGTTTACATTTTAAAAATGTTTTCAAAATTCTCTGTTAAAATTTAGTAATAAATTGTTTGAATTATTCAAAATAAATTTCAAAACCATGAATAATATAACTAATTGGAATTATTACGCGATATATTATATTTGCACTTATTGTATATAAGTAAAAAAATATAAATTTATGAAACAATGTATAAAATTACTTCAACAATATTTTTATAAATATTTATTATACTATCATAAATAATTAAAAATGTCCTATATAATTGCATTAGCATCTACAGTATCATATGCGATATTTCCAAACGTATGAAATTTATTAATTTTAAATTTCGATTATCTGCAAGTTTATGTCTACATGATCAAATTTTTATTTATAATTTCGAAGTAAATATTAATAATTACGTTAGGCGCTTATATTAGATAATCACATTCCTAACAGAACTCACTGTAAAAAAAAGATTATTTCAAATATTGATATTAAATATCAAAATATTTAATTAAGACTCTGTATAATTAGTTAAACAACATGTTCATAATATTTAATGAATATTAAATCATCAATCAAATACTTCATTATTTCATTCATCTCAAGTATTTTCTAGTTTAAATACATTAAATTATTAATTACACTAATTCACGCGCGTAACACACATACACACACACGCACGCACACGCGCACGCACACGCACACACACGCACACACACACACATATTTATTATTTCGGTGGTTGCTCTGTAAGCATAACGTAAAAAGTCTTTATGTAAAATAAATTTTATTAAGAAATCTATGGGACTTTTCGAATCTTTCCGATATATATAAAATATTCATATGACCTTCACAATAAATTGGATTTTACAAGCTTTATTTATATCACTTTTAAGCACTAATATGACAGAATAATTATAAATGTATTATGTATTACTTGTAGTTTTATATAATTATAAAAGTGTGTATTTGACTAACATTATTTTTATTAAATTCGTATTTATACTTTTCATATTTTACCAAAATGTAATTCAGATAAGTGTATGTCATAAAACAGAATAGAATTGATAATTTTTTCGGAAGTTTATTCCAATTTATTCTTTATTTTTAAATGTCTTGTAGAATTTTTATAAAATTGCATACAGTTGGTATGCACATTAATCAAATATAATTTGTCTTATATTAAAAGATAATTAAATATAACGCTAGATTTCAATATGAAAAGCAAGAAAAGATTTGTCGTATACATGTTCTTCAATTTATATTTTCAGGCGAATATTGTACTTATTTTAAGATATGCTTGGTAAACTCTAGAAAAATCACTTCTATTTTTCACCATGTAGTAGAAAGAGAAAATTTGTCTCATCACGATCTTCATGCTATGCAAGCGATACTGAATTTTTATGAGGTAATAAATCATAGAGTAGCACTACTACTCCAAACCTGTATTTTCAGTATAGTTTTTCGCATCTACATATACGATATTGGAGGCAATAACAATAATAGAAATTAGAACAACGCTGATAACGATTCTATAACTATATAACGAATTGAATACAAAAGATAGATGCTATTAAAAGAATTTAAATAAATAAAACGCAAATAAAAAATCTACTACTTCATCATTCAAAATATTTAAGTCACAATAATGGCTTTTCTAAATTTATATATGCAAAGTCTCATGGAGTTCTTCATTTTCATTTTCATATCGATAAGCCTTATCAACATTATTTTATTTCTATTGGCATTATTTATCTTTTCGCTAAATTTAGTTGTTTTTTCCTTTTACAAAAGAGAAACTGATCTAAAAATACTTTATGTAAACTTCATATCATAGTCACGATATAAAAAATTATGTACATTTTCTTTTTTTAACAAGTAATTCAAATTAACTTAACTTGTTATCAAAAGTTCTTCTTTTTTTTTTTTCAAAAGACTTGACTTTTATTTTGAATATCGAAGAGATTGTTCATTCAATTTATACAAGTTATATCCACCAATACAAAATTGAATACTTTATATTCCAGAAAGCGAAGAACCTTTTTATAGGTAATCTATTATAATTGTACGGTATCGTCGGTATCGGTTTTAACAAATATAAAAATAATTAATATATAATTGATTCTACTTTGCGGCCTTATTTTAAATTGCATTGTATAAAGAATCATATCTACTTTAGCAAGTGAAATAGAAATTAATTGAATAAGAAGAATAGCTAATATCACTACTCCAATCGTTCTAAATTATAAAATTAACAATCAATTAAAACTATAGTAAAAAAAAAAATAATAATAAGCACTTGATAAACTTTAAAAACTAAAATAAATTAATAAATTTCATACATTATTTTTATATTATTTCAAAAAACAAATATATATATATATATATTTTTTTTCTGCTATTAATTCTCAATAATAAATTTCAAAATCATCTAACAATGAGTTTTAATTTTTTAACCGGACAATAGTCAAATTATTTTAATAATTTTATATATATTAAATATAAAAACTGATTGCTTCGTCTTCTAATATGTTTTAAATATTTTACCAGAAATATATATTAGGATTAGTAAATTATACTGTAAAATATACGATATATATATATATATATATATATATATATATTCATATTGAGTTTTTTTTTTTTTAATTAGAATTAACATACTTGATTCATATAAACAAAAATTATAATACCAAAAAGCACTAATTATATTATAATGATAACTATATGCAAGGTATATATAATATTCCAAATATTTTTTATATTTCAAATTTAAAGGCAACAATTCATTTATTCTGCCTGATTATTTTAATAAGAAAGAAAGTATTATTTATTATAAAAAGCGTTTAGTCGATATATTTGGTGGCCATACATTAAAAACTATATTAAATTATAATTTAATAAATATTAATGAAAATTTGTTATCAAACACTTTTGTTTTATTGGAAAATAAAATAAAATACGATAATACGTAATATGATAGTATATAAATATATTATATATATTATTTTCTTAGTTTTTAAAATTTTTGAAAGTAATACTAAACCTTTAAAAATTCTTTATGAATTAAATATTGCATATTTGACATATATTTGATATACTTCAATGCATAAATATTATATATCAAATTTTATTTTTCCATGAGTACTAATGTAAAATAAGTAATATATATATATATATATATATATATATATATATATATATTATGATATATCTATGAACAAGCAATTCTATTAAAGTTTTGAGAAAAAATAATTTAAAAAAAAAAACCACTTCCAATATTGTGTATAACTACGTTGTTTTATTTGAGTTTCATTTCCAAATTGAAAATCTATATATTTAATATTGAAATATATATGTTAGGAATTTTTCTTTTACATTACAATAGTATAATGAAAATATGGCCACATTGTGTATTAGAATCTGAATTTTAATAGATTATTAAATAATTAATGCATCGCAATATTAAAATTCTTTTTAAATATTTTTAAAAGTAATTTAATAACATAGTTAAACATTCATGAGGTAGTATCACCTTAGGTAGTGATTTAGTTATTTAATAAATTGATTGATGAAATTATGTAAAGCCATATAATTTAATTAAATGCAATTAAATATAATTAGCTTTAATTAAAATCACTGGCTATAATTCCAACTAATTATATAAAATAGAAATTTTACTAAAATTAATTATCATAATAAACTACTGAAATTTCGATATAGAACTTTTTATTCATTTTTCATTAAGAGCATAAAAGTTTTACTATGAATTATGTTTTGCTCTTTATATTTATTTAAAAATATAAATCACTGGAACTGCATTTATTACAGTTATATAAAATTTTAGATCAAAGTTTCAGAGTATGAAAAATTAATGGAAAATAAAAATAGAGGGATCTAAAATTACTTTATGAAAAATACAATATGTAGTTCACCTAACTCGTATCCGGGATAAATTTAATGAAATATATTAAAAAAAATTTAATTATTTTTCAGTAATTAATTTATTTAATATATATATATATATATGTGTGTGTGTGTGTGTGTGTGCGTGTGTGTGCGTGCGTGCGCGCGCGTGTGTGTGTGTGTCTGTGTGTGTGTCTGTGTGTTTTAATATTATTATTTTTAATACAATAGTATTTTTCTGTTTTAATAATAATTATTATTTTAAGACACTGAAATTTTTAATTTTCACAACTATGCTCAACTAGCGATAAAAAAATTGTTTTAAAATAAAAAAATGTTTTAAAAAAAAAGTATTTTTACGCTTTTAATCGAAATTTATTAAAAAATTTGTATTTTAAACTAATTAGTAAATGTTTAAAAAGTTTTAAATGAATATTTTTTTATGATTGCTAAAATATTATATAGATATATATCTTTTAATTTGTAATATTGTTATTATTATATTATAAATGAAGAAAGAAATGTAAGTGGCATAAATAAATAAATATAATAATTAATATAATTGAAGTTTGAACAAAATTATTAAAATTTTAGTAAATCTATAAATGAAATACATATTTTTAGTAATAAACAATATATTTCTTAATTATTAATTTAAATCTTACATACTTTTTTCGTTTTTATTTGTTTACATTTGAATAATGTAATTAATGTTGATTATAAATATAAAAATTCGTAGGTTATTGATTTAATCAGCAGCTTTTATATGTTAAATTATCTATAAAAATTGTTTGCAAACAGCTTGATAATTTCTCACCTGATACTTATTTTTTAAGACGTAATAGACGTTTTTTTTAGCTAAATAGTGCATACGTATTTGAATTTGCATACGGCAATTTGAATTCATGTATCTTTACAAAAATTTATAAGATTTATTTTTCATGATACTTTTGCATAAAAAAAAATAATTAGAAAAGCATCGACTCATTTTACTAAATATTTCCCTTCTAATTTTTTAACTGGAATTCCTAGGTTACCAAGTTCGAAACTACTAAATTATTTCAATATATTCCAATGTATTCGCCGTTTCGTTTCAACATTATACTAATGACGTTGTTTATAGCTGAAATAAATAATGTTTAAAGTATAATTATTATTATTTGCCAATTTTTTAGTAATTTTCATGTAAATTCATAAAATATAAATTTAAAAAAGAAAAATAAATAAAAATCATTTAACATTTTTTTTTCATATGTGAAAATAATGGATTTTCTAACTGGATAACTGATTAATAAATTAAAAATTAAAAATTAAAAATTAAAATTAAATTTTAAATTAAATTTAAATAATTAAATTAAATAATAAAATAATTAAATAAAAAATGAATATCTTAAAAATTAAAATAGTAGAATCTACGTGAGTTAAGAATAAATTAAAAATAAACCTTAATTATAAACGTAGACGATATCGCTAAATAAAATATATAACATAAAAATAAAAAATAAAATAATAATTACAAACCGCAATAACTTACTAGCAATATAATAATAACAATAATTTAACTTTCATAATAATTGGCAACCGAAGTTTATATTTATTAGCAAGAAATAGGATCGATAGGTAATTGGGTGCTCAGTCAAATGGCTGACAGTTAAAAAATATATATTTTCTTACTACAAATATCAGTCAATCTCTACTTTCAATAAATATTGTTGTCACGCTTCAATAACTGAAATAACCAATATATAATAATATTTTTAAAGATACAAAATAAATCTGGTTCTTTAAATTCTAAAGAACGATAAAAATTTATTCTATAATTCGGAAAGTAATTTATTTGTACTAAATTATAAATAAACTATATAACAGTTTTTTTGTACATCAATAGTTAACACACAAATGGATAATATGTAATATTACTTTAATAAGTAAAGCAATTGCTTATTTACATAGTAATGTAATAGATTCTTATACAAAGATAAGTTTATAAAAAAAAAAAAAAGAACAAAAAAAAAACAAAAAAAAAACAAAAAAAAACAAAAAAACAAACAAAAGTACAGTACCTATTGGAAGGATTATTTAAATTACAATTATAAATCAAAACAAAATCTTAATATAGAGATAGCAACAATTGAAAGAATATCTTATCAACAATATCTTAATTATGTAATTTAATCATTTATAATAATAGGGAATTTTATTAAATTGTTTATACCAGATGGTATAAAATAAAATTAAAATTATTGATTTTATTTTATTGCTTTTTAAAAGAAATTCAAATTTTCACGTAAATGAGCTCTCCAAATTTATATTACATCCTTAAATAATTATACAAAAAATTATTTATTAATTCTTTACAGAAGTATAACATTATTAACATTAAATTTTGGTTGTGCATGTGGTTGGTGAGACAACAATAGGAAGCCAATTACAGTCCAATGTCTTATATTTTATAAAAATAGAAAAAAATTTTCCTTTTACTCGTATAACTATATGATATAAGTGAGGTGCGAAGTAAATGTTATAATATAATCGCACGATTATTTATTTAGTTAATAATATAGTCAAGAAATATATGTATAAAAGTATTGTAAAATTGCTATATTATGAATCTTATGAAAGAAATTAATATGTAAAATTGAGCTGAATTGTATGTTGGGGCGGAATGAATTTGCCTAGTTTCGATTCACGTTACAAGCTTAAAGTTTACTTTCCTAATCAAATGTTTAGCACTCGAGCGGCCTACGTGCGTAAATTTATTTTATTTAAACGTAGTCGATTTCTCAGCTGTGCTGATAATAAACCGAGGGAGGAGTATTGACCAGGTGAGACCATCTGCTCGAGCCGATATCATACCAACATTAGATATTCTAATCTTACTCATCCGCTTGGCCGTTTCTAGACATTGGCTAACGTATTTGCTAGTCAAGCCACAACTGCAATAATCTGAAATTATTCGATGAGACGGCATCTACGTATGCACCACAGCATGAAAAAAGCTTAACGCGAGACCATTGAGTCCAGAAATCTAATTAAATGTACCAGCACATAAGTTCTCCCGTAGAGTCATAAATTCACAAAAGGTCATACTTATGACCATGGGAGATTACAATGATGATAATTTTCAGTTTTAATGGCATGTACTTAACATTAAATTTATGCCTGAATTGCAACAACGAGAACTTGGATCGCGGCAATATAATCTTATGAAAAAATAATATAATAATCAATATAATTTTATGATTTTGCTATGAACATACAAGTTTTCTTCTGCGTTAACGTAGTCCTTGATATTTAAGCAAGTCGTATCCATCTCGATTAATTATTAACTATGATTTATTTATTATATCATTCATTGTTTAGGTAAATTAACGGATAGCTTCACACATTTGGCGAGACTATCAAATAGAGACATAAGGATTTATAATTTTAATATTAAAATTTTAATATAAAACATAACTAATACCATACACCATGGGAATTCTCGTACCTTTAATGACTGCAGAATACTGCAAACAATCAAACTAATATTAATTGGATTAAACTAATATTAATTAAACTAATATTATTGGTTAAAAATCAATATAAATGATCATAACATGCAATTTGTATAAGATTTTGCTATATTAAAATTATTTTATATCTATAAAATGCTCGTAATCCTAGCTGATTGTAATAAACCGTTAATCGAATTTTTATCAGAAATGTTAATATAAACATTTAATCTACACGTAGAAATTTACATCTATATATAAATATATTAATATTTTACATAACTTACTGTTTGTTAACTTTTACCGACGCTATTTTTATAATGCAAAATTTTGTAAAATTAAAATTAAACATTTTCATAGCTATTTTGCGAATTCCTTGTCCAATTTAGCTATTCATTCATTCGGTAACATTTTTCCTCAATATATTTGATTATCTTTAATTTGAAATTGTCGATGGTATTACTTTTTACGTTCATACAAATTATAAATAAATTGAGAACTCATGTTTACTAATGAACTGATTTAAATGTAATTATTCGGCTACAAAAATATCAAAACATAAAATTAGCCTTCTATTATTATGTAATTGTAAAAAACTTCTTTTTCTTTATTGTTTTTATAAATTTTATTCTCTCTCATGAACATTTTAACATAAATAAATAATGAAAATTTTTAATGTTATTCAAATATAATTTTCAAATTATTATAAACAAAAAATTATCGCCATACACATTGATACGCAAATTATTTGCCAAAAAAACTCAATGCCAAATAATTATTTAGGTTTTGTATTTTAATAGTGAAATGCCAAATATGATATTCGTATACTATCTTACATATCATTTGAATAAGTTTATATATTTGAATATTTCAAGTATTCCAACAATTACTATATCATTAATAAAAACAAAAAATTAAAAATTAAAAATTAGGTTTTGTATTTTAATAGTGAAATGCCAAATATGATATTCGTATACTATCTTACATATCATTTGAATAAGTTTATATATTTGAATATTTCAAGTATTCCAACAATTACTATATCATTAATAAAAACAAAAAATTAAAACTGAAGTATTTAATTTTTTTTTAATTTTATCAATTAATATAATTGAGTTGTAAAATTTGCATGTATGAAAAAATAAAAGAGAAACGCTAAATTACATTTTCTTACTGAATCAACAATAAATCGGTAGGACATTATAGTAGGTAGAAAAGTTATACTAGTATTAATTTTCTTTTAATGCAAATTAAATGATAATTTTATTTCCTCATTTATATATGAAAAAAAAAAAAAAAAGAAAAACGATATACGTACGAATATAAATATAAAACGTTGAATTTATTCTATCATAATAATATTAATTAATAATAAATTTTATGATAATATTACATATGAAAAGTAGCATTGAAAGCCATCGGAATGAGAATAGATCATTAGAGGCTTCTAAATAATCTATCTTTCTGTGCTCATTATTATTAATGTTAATACTGATTATTAAGAAACGTTGCAAATTTTTTTAAGAATAAAAATGGAATGCTGAAAAATAAAAATGATTTGCCAGGTTATTCGTGAATTAGTTATTATTCACCTTTTGAACATTTGAATAAAAGAATGAATTTTTGTGACGAATAAAAAATTTTCAACATCCGAATGATGCGAGTGATCGATGTTTCAATTAACACGAAAATTGCATGATAACATTGAAATTGCCAGGGCTAACTCCATACCATCATGAATTTTTAAAATTCATGCCTTCCAAATGGCAATATTAAATTAATTATTGAGTTTCACCATTAATACATTTAAGAGATTAAATTTAATTATACGAGTGCATATACAAAGTCTAATAAATAATTTCTTGAAAATTAATTGTAATTTTTAGGGAAAAGGATCGAATATGATAAAGCGCTTACGATACAACAATTTTCTTCGATTGACTTTTACTTTTAACCCAATAACCCATCCCTTGATTTTATATTGCACAATAATAAAACACTTAATGCTTTATGCATTTTGTTATAATCACTTTTATAGGGACACAAAATTTGAATAAATACACAGAAATACAATAGATAATATTGAAAATTATTTAATATTTAAATCGTGCCATCATTTCTATTATACGTTAAATGAAGTATTATTAAAAATATCATTTTTCAGGTCATTAAAAAGTGATGGAACATTAAAGGATTCTCAAAAAACGATTAATGACGCAATATTGATCCAAGAGGAAACAAGTAAATGCTACAGCATTTTCTCTCTTGCTATATTTTTCTAAGTTCTTTTACATGAAGCGCATTACATGATGTTAATCATATTACACGAACAATTTTTTATGCTTATTTTTTATTAATAGCCAAAAATATAATCAATAGTTATAAATCGTTCGTTCTAATCGATTAATATTCTAATAAATAAGTTTTCATATGCATACATAATTATACAAGCTAATCAAGCTTTTGACTGTTAATAATTCGTCTTCATGAACAAAAAAAATAATAAATAAATAAAATAAAATAAATAAATAAATAAATAAATACACAATATTTAAAATTTAATTTCTTCTTAAATCAATGTATTTTTTAAATTATAAGATTTAAGATTTTGTAAGCATTGAAACATTTAATAAGGCAATTATGATTTTACATTTATAAAGTAAATATTCCATATTTATAATCTGTAAATCAGTAACTCTATTTTTGACTTAATGCCATCGATCTCAATTGTAATTATATTGAAAAAACATTTTTATTTTTATAATAACAATGCTCTTTATCATAATAATAATGTTTAAAGTGTTTAATTATATTCTCGCGTCGCGATCAATAAGAAATATAATTTCAGACGAGAAATAATATTCATGCTTATATATTTGTCGCACTTATAGTATTTCTGTAATAACAAGCTACAATAAGCGGTGCCTTTAAAAATTAAGTATCCTATTCATCTGCTATTTCAAATAACTGAAACTGAAATCCTATTATTATATCGTTCGAGTGATGTAAAGAATCTTTATACAAGAAAATGTTAAACTGCTAAAAGAATTTGCAAAAGTTGTACTGTCATTGAAAAAGATCATTTAGGATATGAATAAATTGTTTAATTGTTTAATCTTCTAGGGTGTCGCTTGATTATAATAAGGATTAAATTAATCGAAAATTTATACGAACATTTAGCATTCCAAAAGTTCTTCAATAGATTTTGAAAATGCTCCAAATATAATTAATTCATAGTTTTTTTTCTATCCTAATATAGATTTGAAAATCAAATTATAGACTACTGTTGTTGTTGTTGTTGTTGTTGTTGTTGTTGTTGTTGTTGTTGTTGTTGTTGTTGTTGTTGTTGTTGTTGTTGTTGTTGTTGTTGTTGTTGTTGTTGTTGTTGTTGTTGTTGTTGTTGTTGTTGTTGTTGTTTTCGTTGTTATTATTATTATTATTATTATTATTATTATCATTATCATTATCATTATCATTATCATTATCATTATCATTATCATTATCATTATCATTATCATTATCATTATCATTATCATTATCATTATCATTATCATTATCATTATCATTATCATTATCATTATCATTATCATTATCATTATCATTATCATTATCATTATCATTATCATTATCATTATCATTATCATTATCATTATCATTATCATTATCATTATCATTATCATTATCATTATCATTATCATTATCATTATCATTATCATTATCATTATCATTATCATTATCATTATCATTATCATTATCATTATCATTATCATTATCATTATCATTATCATTATCATTATCATTATCATTATCATTATCATTATCATTATCATTATCATTATCATTATCATTATCATTATCATTATCATTATCATTATCATTATCATTATCATTATCATTATCATTATCATTATCATTATCATTATCATTATCATTATCATTATCATTATCATTATCATTATCATTATCATTATCATTATCATTATCATTATCATTATCATTATCATTATCATTATCATCATCATCGTTATAAATATTATTATTTCTGTTGTTGTTTTTGTTATTATTGTTGTTGATGTTGTTGCTGTTGTTATTGTTATTGTTTGTTATTAAAATAATTGTAATGAAATTATGACGCAGATGTATAAAAAGAAAGTCATATAATGAAATAAATCGTGAATAATTTTAACACTTATTATTTACTTTTTCTTCACGAAAGACAAAAAAAAAAAAAAAAAAAAAAATTATCTTATGCTTTTGTCACAAATATACGTAAAATAACGTAATTACCTACATCATTCTTATATTAGAGGGATAAATATTCACAAATATACATGTCGATTGAGAATATACACGAGATGTGCGATAATACCAACACTATAATTAAAAGCCTTAAAGTCGGCATCAAAATTCCTATAAAAAATTTTACAACATTTTACACTCGTGCTACGTTAATATTTTTACTATAACAATATCGCCAAAGTAAACTAAAATCATGAAAGCCTTAATTTTTAATCAATCTAAGTCACGTTCTAGAATGCGCTACAACACTGGCTCAAATGCCTTAGTGTTCTTCTTCTTCAAGTTCACATTAATTACATTTAATGGCATGTCGGATAATTACATAGCACTCGAGCATTATAATTAGCGTCAACCCTACGTCCATGACAACCAATGATATCCCCCGACGTCAATGAAGCGTTAATTCAGCGTAGCGCCGTACGTTGACATATGAAAAGTGAAGAAACGAGAAAACCGCGAGCGGAGCCGTCGTGCGTCACGGACGCGCGACCTTGAAATGAAAAAGCGCGTACCCTGCCACGGACAAAGAACACCCCGGCACACCAAGCGTAACTTGGACTCGACCTTCTAGGGCTCGGCGTGTCATCCTCGGACAAGGCCTTGGACCCGGGCTGCGAGCCCCCGCCTCGATTCAGCGTGACTAACGTATCCGAGGCCCAACTCGAGGGCCGCATCTTCAGCGAGAGCGTGCGGAGCCTTTGGAGATCGGGACCACGGGACAGCCAGACCCGCCAGAACCGGGGCCTCAGGCAGTGCGAGCTGAGGCGCGAGCTCGGGCTACTCAAGCCCCAGACCCAGGCCCCGAAGCGACCCGGTGACGTCCACCAGGTCCATTGCAGCTTCCAGAACGAGCGCCTCAGAATGCCGTACATTGACAATTAAATTTCCTTTTTGATGACGCGGGGGTGCGTGGGAGTCTTGCCTTTGACAACCCCTTGCCATTTCCCGCTGCTTATCTTACCTTCCTCCATTTCAGGCTGGCCTCCTTTCTTTTACGTATTCGCCTGGAATGGCATTCGCATGTCAAAAGTAAGGCTTTCACGGCGCCATACCCCCCCCCTACCCATCCCCTCCCATCACGCCCTCCTACTCTCAAATAATTGAGCTTGATCCGAGCTCTGGACCGCCCCACTTTTACTTTTTTACAATCTCGCCGCGCAATGCAATCCTGTCAAAGTTAAGGTCGTCGTGAGAGGGACGAGGGAGGCCTTTTCGTTACGGCTTTAAATTAATTATTCGAAGCGTGATTTTTTCTTTTCTTTAAACGCATTATCCGCGGCTTGAATTCCAATGAATGTGAATTTAACTCTAATGGGCCGTGCACTCGCATTATCACCCGGTTAATTAATAGAAGGCCAAGACTCTTTAGCATTAATTTAATTCAAAGCTTCGTGTAGATTTATTGAGCTTAGGAACATTATATTAATAATTATTTTAACATGATAGAATGTTGTCCCTCGTACTTTAACATTCGCATGCGTTTAAACGCCATTTTTCAATGATAATGGCCATTCAAATTGAAAAAAATATAAAATGCTGAAACTACTGCCTAGATTCGTCAATAATATTTTCGAATATTATTATTAATAATACTGCGCAAATAAATACATATAATTGTCGTGACATGAAAATCACGAATAATATAATATCTATTCAAATGAAATTTAATAATAAAATAATTAAAATATTAAAAATAACTTCTGGTTTTATACAATTATTCGATGTAGCGTGTACAGGATTTTTCGTTTCGTCAAATGATTTCACCTTCTCAAATTAAAATTAATATTAGAAAAATTATGCTACGCTTATGATACTATTTAAAATTATGAATATTCAAAAGTATTCCCAAATTTAAACAATAACAACTGTTAAAACACGAAATCCTCCGTATAATCGAGAAACTTTTACACATCTTTAAATTATGTTTAGCTCGACAAAATTTAATTAAACATTTTCATTTAATTTTACCCACGCAATAATAATGAAATACTATTTTTAATATTAAATGTAATATACACAATATTATTCAAATAATAAAGAGAAAAGTACAGGTAATAAAATAGATATTACGAAAATTTTTTATGAATATATTCCAATTTCGTCTGTATAAGATAATTATAAATTATTATTAGTACGAAATATTCGTAAAATTATTATTAATTTTTATAAGTATTGAAAAATATAAATACACAAAAATAAATGCCACAGAGTAGATATAATTTATGAAAAAAAAATCATAATTAATATAAATTATTATTAATAAAACATCGAATGAATAGAAATAAAAATAATCTAAATTCGTCAAACGCCATTTTTTACTTTATTTATATTTGATTTTATATTTAGTATAATTAAAGAATATAAAATATTAAAATCTTTGGTATCGACATAAAATGAGGAAATAATTATTTAAATTTTATTCAATTGTCGGAAAGGGTCCACAAAAATTACGAAAATTAAAACCTATGATTATTGTGATATTTTCAATATATTCATACGAACATACAATCGTTTAAAATAAAAATGTAAAGCACCTTGAAATATGAGAAAAAAAATTGTAAAATATATATGTATATATTTAAAAAAACGTAAATTTTTAGATAGAAAATTACGACACAAGAATTTACGTTGTAAATTTTTAAATTTTTTCTAGTATCAGACATTACAGTACAATCAGATGGTTAAATTCATTCGTTAAATTACAATCCGTTAAATTAATATTTAAAAATCATCTCTTAATTTTCATATTGTTTTACCAAATTTTAATATAATAATTCAATTTTATTTTTTATCTCGAAACTTTGAGACAAATAATTGTTTCAGGAAATAAATTTTTCTAATCATCATTAAAAATAAATATATTTCTAATGCACTTTTATCGTAGTTGAAGTAAATTTTAGATGGCTTTTTTTAATATGGCCTTTCAAATCTTGATTATTTTAACAATCTAGATTCCATAAAATAGATAATATACATGACATCTTTAAACATTAACTCATAATTACAAAAAGATGACATTAGTACATTAGTTGATTTTTTACTATTCTTATCAATTTACATTTATGTAATATTCCATATAATTATATTAAAAGACAAGTAAAAACAATTTACCTAACGTCTCTGGCTGAGATAAAGTTATAAGATAGATATCTACGATAATAATATTACTTAAATAGATAAGCATAGATAAGCCAAGAAAAAGAAATGGATAAAAATAAATTCTAAAATTATAAGAATTAATTCAAGCAAATTAATTAAAAGGATAGAACGCAATTAAACGAAGAAAAATTTTTTATTTTTCATATTTAATATTGAGATATTTTTGTAATTATGAACTTATTTATCTATCTGCGTGTATTACTTGGTAGATGAAAATATTATAATGTCGTTAATAAATCTCAAGACTATAATATTAAATTTGAACGAAAAAAGTCATGACTTTCATTTAATATAGAACAATAATAATCCGTATAAGCTACATAATTAAATCCATAAATTCGTTGTCATAAAACGAATTTATATTTCATAAATGGTAAGAGAGTAAGATAATCCAAAATCCATATTATTCATTAATTGCTAACATTTATCATTACACATTTAAATTACTTATGATATATCTTTCTGATTCAATGTAAAATTCCGTCTCATTAAACTATGTATATTTCATCAACAGAATCAAGTAAAAGTGCTATTGTGGTATAAAGGATAATTATCATTTTACGAAATATTAAATTTTTTATTTAAATAACAACATTGATTAGTAAAAAAAAAAAAAAAAAAGTAGAACTTTTAAGCATCATATAACTTTATTTTATCATATTTAAAACGTGAAAAATATTGTCTTGCTATATTAAAAATTATAAAATATAAAATTAATAGCTAAATAGCCTAAAAACTATGCATAATAATTTTAATAAATAAATAATTATTAATGAATAAATTATTATTACGCTTAAAATTAATGATTCATTAGTATCACAATTAAGAATTACATTATTTAGAATAATTGAGATAATCAAGGAAGCATAATATCGATTACATTAAAGCATCTAATGTTTTAAAAAAAGTTTTTATTTTTAAAGTAAACATAATTTAATGCGATCGTAGGTAGCTTAACAAATTTTATTTTCATTAACATAACTATTTCGTATTTAATATTATTAAAATGTCAATTAAAGAAAAGAAATTAATTTTCCAACTTCGCTATGTATAAAGCAATAATATCTAATACGTAAACTAAATACTATAATTATGTCTATAGATGTAATTACATTATAGTCTGTAGAGACTTTGTCAGGCATTCTGTAATAAGAAAATAAAAGTTTGTTTACTTGGAATTAGCACGCATTTATATCAAATACCAACCAGCTACGTATTGTAAAAATATGGTTTTGTAAAACAATTAACAAGTATACGCAACAATAATAATCTCTTCGTATGACGGACTCGCCATATTTTATCAGTAAGCTAACTTTACTTAACGCCGTCTCTTCAACCAAAGGCTATTTCACAATGTGACCTACATCGCAGTTTTCGATAGTTTCGAACTAACAGACTACGATAAAAAGTACAAAACTGCAATATTAAATGCATTCGATAGACAAAAAAGTGTTGATGAGTCAATAGAAGACGGTAAACTGAAATCTGAAAATGCTGGAATAAAAATACTACCCGACTGAAAAACTAGGCTATCTAAATCAAGTAAAATAATATGAAATAAAGAGAAAAGAAAGAAGAATAATCTATTGTTCCAATCTTTTCGTCTTCATTATATAAACTTTTAAATAAAATTTTAACTTGTAATAAATTAATTACTATCTCCAATAGTAATGCAGTATTATTAAAGAAATAGCATTTCTTATTAGTATTAATACATCGAAAGATATGAAGAAAAATCAATTATAAATAATGACATTTATAATACTTGCGAATTTAAAGTTATTATTAATGTGATGAAATTTCCATTAATAATTAATTATAAGTTTATAAAAATCTTTCTATTAAGAGACTAACAAAATTTTAATACGAAAAAAGTATCGTATCAATAGCATAAATTAGATTTTTTAAAAGATTCGTGTAAATAATAGTGCAATAGCTATCTATATTCCCATAATTTATCAATTCTCTGATTTACAGTCATACTATACGGTACAAAAACAAAACAAAAATTGATGGTTAAAAAATATTTAACGACGCTATATACGTGTAAAACTAAAAATTACATAATAGCATAGTACGTGATAAAAGTAGTTTGCATTTGTTTATGTACAAAATACAAAATACTAAAGAATTAATCGAACATAGATTGATTTTATCTTACGAGGCTTACAAAAAATATTGCGTAAAATCTCGTGTAAAGAAATTTTTATTTCATTAAATAGCTAGGGAAAATTTTTTAATACATTGATTATAAGAATATTTATTTTATTTCTCATTATTCTTCTCACTGTTCAATCACAAAGTTAAATTTACCATTATTGCATTATATAATGTCCTCGTAGTGTAAGAATAGTACCACGAAAAATGAAACCAACTTTATGATTTATGAATGGATTTGTTATGTAAACTTTACTGCTTACGTTAATAATAATTGATTTAGAATAGATGATTGCAAATAGGTATTGAAAGAGACAAATAATATAATATCTAATAGAATTACAATACTCATCACATATGAAATACATAATTTACATGTAATTCAAATTTTATTTATTTCATAAATACTGATTTAACATAAGAGTAACTATTTTATTAAATACACTTCCAATGAATTTTCAATTCTTTTATCTATTAATGCTTCGATAAATAAATAAATAAAAAAATCAATAATTTTATAGTCTAAAATTATTAATTATTATATCGATAGTCAAAAATTTATAAATCGAACCAAGGCACTTTTAACAAACTATTTATATATAAAATAGAAAAACAATTAATCATAAACTGCATTTCATAGAATATTTATTTAAAATGCTGCTAATTTAAATTTGCTTAAATTATTATTGTTGTATCAAATTAATTTATTGCTATTATAAATATCATACAAGATTAAGTAAAAGATATTATAACTTTCAAACCTTCAAAAAAAGAAAAATAAATAAATAAACCTTCACCTATTAATTTACCTCAGTCAATACTTTTTATATAAAAGCTTTACAACTTCTTCAATTTAATCGCGCGGTATAGCTAAAGTAATAAATAAATCCTACGATATTTGAAAGAATATTTAAAAATTTTTCATATTTTCCTTCATAGAATGACAAAACTCCATATTTTCGTTATGAAAAAAAAAAATACTATAATTAATTATTATATTATTATATTACTATTATTTTTGTAAAGCAAAGAATCATCAAAAGGAACTATTATTCAAATTAATTTTTTACTATTATTATAAGAATTATCTTTTATAAAATGTTTATATAACCAAATTCAAATGTATACGAATAAAATGCCAACTAAACTTTGATAATGTTTTTATTAATTTTTAAAAAATTAATAACATTTTAAAATAAAGTCCCAACTAAATATATCATATTTTCTATTGAAGATTATTGTGAAAATTTATAAAAAAAAAAAAAAAAAAAAAAAAAAAAAAAAAAAAAAAAAAAAAAAAAAAAAAAAAAAAAAAATTTATATATTTTCTTTAAAATCTAATAATAAGTAAATTCTGTGAAGATTATATAAGTATATAAATAACTGTTTGAGTACGCCAAACAATGATTGATTTTTCATTTCTTTCAAAGAAAGAAAAATCTATCAAAATTTCTCTCAATATCCAAATACAATTTTCACCCATAATAAAGAGTAGATAAAATGAATTAATTTTTTTTTCTTTTTTTTTTCTTTTTTTTTTTTTCATAATCATTCAATCAATACTACTGTAGTAGTAATTTTCTAATAATATATATATATATATATATATATATATATATATATATATATATATATATATACTCTAATACTAATATTTATATATACTTTCATAATTTAATCAAATGAAAAACTAAGAGATTTTCTCGCTACATAAAGAATTTCCATAAAAAATGCTTACGCGAATAAAATCTATCATACTAAACGAACTAAATTTGTTTTAAAATAGTTTTCTCTTATCCTATTATTCTGTGTCAAACACGAGATCATTCCTTTGTAGACTTGCATGTATTGTGCGTCATTCTTAGAACGCTACCTTAACCCACTTCAATAACAATTACTATAATTTTTGTCTCTGTTCAAAGTTATAATTTCGAAAATAAACTTTACACGCATACAACTGTGTATGTAATAATAATAAGACGAATACTCGAATATTAATTTTGCAATTAACTGCCTTGCTATTATTATAATGCTAAAAGTTTATATTCTATTTGTAAATAAATTGTTTTATTAGAAGAATTTTATTTTATGGGAGAAAAGGAAATATTAATAGAATTAACGATATACGAATCGATAAATATACAACACACATTATGGCAGATGAAAGTCGTGTAATATATATCATTAAAAATCTTCGTGGAGGACAACACTTTAGGGCAAAATACTTTAAATTCTGTAAGGAAAATAAGTCATAAAATAAATGCATTAGCGTTAGCAATAGTAAAGAGAAACAACAATAAGCAAAATAATTTCTGCAATTAGAATTAATTGAATTTAAAACATTTTTAATATTAAACTATGAATAGTTATAGAAATTAGCCGTTAATGCTGTTATCATAAAGACAAATCGTCATCCATAAAATACTTTAGATAAATTTCTCATAAAATGATATTATTTATACTATCAAGATAATTCATATAAAACTACTTGAACTCAATACTTATGAGACTACAATGATAAATTTGTTAAATTCGAACAAATATCTATTTTTATAAATATCAAGTAATAATATTGTGGAATAACGACGTATTTAAATTTCTAGTTGTTAATTACGTGTTAATTACTCGCACATATTATTGATTCAAGGTTATTATTAAAATATAATGTAAAAATTACTGCATAAGTACTTTACAAAATAGTACATATTCATGATTATACTATATAGTTTTAACAAATAAAGAAAAAAGATTTATAATATCTACAACTTGCTATAGAAATCAAATTAATTTTTATTAATTTAAAAATTTGTAAATAAATAATTATAAATTAATATTTATCTTAATTATATTAATCGATGCTCTCCATTTGTACACAAAAATATGTTTTGCATTTTTAAATTTAATTTATTATAAATTTTATTTTTGTTTAAAAGCTGTGATGTTTCTTTAAAACAATGTTTACGATAATTAAAAATCTATGTAGAATTTTTTAATTACCACTGTTATTTTATTATAACATATTATTTATATTGAGTTGTAATTTAATAAAATAATTATTTATATTTAAACTTTAGCAATATTTATTCAAAAAAACAATTATAATATGCTTAGAAAGAAAATGAAAAAAGAAAAAAAAACTAGTTTATAATACAATTAAAAAGTTATTTGGTTAAAAAGTAAGAATGTAGCATGAGTACAATAAAAAATAAATTTTTAATTATCTTCAATTTAATAGTTCTATAATACAAAAAAGTTAATGGAATTTCATGGAAATCTATAGTCGTAAAAAGCATTTACTGGCTTCTAAAATTATAATCAAAATATATTCAAATATGGTGGATTTTTAAATTATTTAATTTCAAATTTATTACATTGAAATATTTAATTAAATATTACTACCTTATGAAATAACTAATTATTTTCAGTTTCATTAAATCCTTATTACATACTTATTCTACGTAAATATTAAACAATAATATAATTGGTAATATAATACTCACAAAAAACTTAATTGAATAAATAAATAATTAATTGATTACAATGTTTCGTACGCCGTTGCAAAATTTTTTATGTATAAGTATTTTATTATCATCACAAAATAATAATATACAAAGTAATAATTCTTTTCAATTTAACGACATCGTAACTTGAATAGTTGCAATTTCCTCGTAATATAATCGATTATACACAATAACACAATTACTGGATTTATATAATAAATGATTTTATAGTTTATATTTTACGTTACCGTAACTTTATATCAAACATAATTGGAAGGACGTAAAGATTTTTTTTTTTTTTTTTTTATATGCATATACATCAATAATTTGTCATCTATTAAATAATATTGATCATATGCACATTCGGCTTTTATTTAATCTTAATAAGTTATATATTTTTTTATTATACTTTTTGTTGCAAATTAACATAGATTTCAATAACAACAAGAATATTTAAGATCGACACTTTTATCTGTTTTTGTTGAACACTATGTTTACATTTGTTGGTATCAAAATACTTTTTACAAAAACAAATAAAGAATAAATTCTATTTCATTTATTAAATTAGTAAAAATATATATATATATATCGATAATAAATTAATAAAAACTTTAAATTGATTTGTTTTTCTCGTTTTTTTTTTTTTTTTTTTTATAAGAATAAGACATTAACGATATTCTATTTCATGAACAAAGTCATCGTTTGTAGCAAATTTTACCGTTGAAAACTTGCAAAGTTGAACTTGTGCATTTAATTTATAATATAAACAAATGCTCAAATGCACCAAATGTTTCTCTTCAATAATTAATGTCTCTTGCCTCCTACATTGACGAGAATTTCTTTTTAATGACATGAGTAATTAAATTAATCGCAACACTTTTTTAATATTTTTTAAGACTACTAAAAGGGCCAAAACACAGTTGAAAATTCCCGTGAAATTGAATGTAAGAGCCTTAATATTATAAGACTTTCCATCGCGTATCTCTGAAATTAATGGACTTTATTTGCACAAAGTAAGGTTACGCTTTAATAACTCAAAGGTAATAGATAAAAAGGTTGCATACGCGCGCGAGTGCACCAACTAATTCCTAACTGAAAAGCAATAATCAGCTAGTGCGCTTATTATATCACGTAATCCCTTCTAATTTCTACATTTTTTTTTATTCGCTTGTGCATAACAGAAGCCGCTGTCAATACTCTTACGTGCAAACTATAAATATGGTGCATCGGCCGTTGGCGCCACTCTGTGTTGACGTGCCGGAATTCTTCCCCAAAAGACCGGGAACTTGGCCCATCGAGGATCACACGAAGCCACTTCAATTCTATCCCCCTACGTCCAACAGTCCTTATCATGATGAATTGTTCCCCTACAAGGGACATGTCGCTAACAGGAAAACCGTCACCCTGTACCAAGTAAAGTCAAAACTTACTGAAAAAACGACGAGGGACATTTCTTATCGAGCCTAGACTAACATTTTCGTTAAAAAAAAAAGGGACGATAAGTTTTGTCCGACAATGTCGATTGGTATTTTATGGTAGATTTTTTAGTATACTCTATTCTTGTTTGTGGGGAACTTAAAAATTGTCCCGTAATAATAGTGAATGTAATGGAATTTATGGAGCCGATATAAATCGTTAAAAGTCCATTGATAAAATAATTAAGTTCAAGGTTCATATAGAAATTAATTTTTCGTTTTTATCCTCGAATTAGACAAAATGTAATCTGCCAAATAAAAATATAACGAACAAATAGAAACTATTAGAAATAAGGTTTATTATAAGGAGTAGTTAATATATTGCGATGTTATCTTTAGTTTAATACTTCATTGTAATTAATCAAAGGAACATTACACAATCCTTATCGAAATTTACATTAAACTGCTTTACAATTTATATTTTCCAATAATTACGAACATTAATTTATATCCCATGCTTTCTTCACATTTCAAGAGAAGTGTGCTTTGACATTAATGATTATTTGTCTTACAACATTACAATCACTCGTTGTTTAATCTTTATATTTTAACTATCGGATCGATATTAAAAGAAAAAATATTGCAATTAATATTATTTTATACATTTTATATTTAAAAATTAATATTTAAATTAATATACTTATTTATACTTAATATTAAGATGATTATTTTTTAACTTCGATTTTGTAATTTATTATTTAAATAATTTTTAAGATATCCAAATCAATATTTTCAAATATTTTTAATGATAATCGAGAAAAAATTGAAGAAACATACTCATAAAAAAATATACTAAAATATTTTCACGCGTTACATATAGACAAATTAAATAAAGTTATTAAAATTTAATGAATAACTGTATCAAGATCAAGATTTATCAAATCTTACCACAATCTTAATTTTTACATATTCAATTTCGAATTCGAACTTTATTAAAATCTAATGGAATTTCATTCATTCGTTCACATAAATGTTTTACGTCATAATTAACATGTATTTTTCCTATATTTGAGAAAATATTTTATATTTTAAATGATGGTATAACAGTATAAATATTAATGACAAACAGTAAATTAAAATTAATTATAACATGTTTTACATTGCAAATTTAATGATTTAATTCATAAGTCAAGTTTGTTATCATCTCTTGGAACTTAACAAAGATACTAAATTTTCTTTTATAAGCAAAAAATATTTTATGTGCTGTAAGAAATGCCATTAAGCAGTAAGACATAAATGTTTTATTAAATATTCCATAAGCAAACTCTATAATTATATTCCTGTTATTTATTATATGTGATTTAAATTATGACTAATCATTTGTTTATTCATTCATTTTCGTAATATCAACTAACGAATTCTTCTATGATATTTCATCCGTGTGATTTTTAATTTGCTTCTTCTAACTAATAAATAAAAAAAAAAAAAAAAATTATAAGAATTTTTATTTATAACACCAATAATAAGCACTAAATAACAGACTGAATCGTTTTAATATAAAATATAAAAAGTTAATATAATTTCTCATTTAAAATAGATTTTAATTTTTTTTTTTTAATACATTCTCAGCTTATGTACAAAGTAATCCAACCAATTTCATTATAAAGGATAATTTAAAAAATAAATAATTCAATAACCATAATTTTCTTAATTTGTGAATAAGATATATTAATAAAATGAAAAAAAAAAATGTGGAGAACAATTATTTTCGATAAGCATGTGCAAATATTTTAAGGATAATTGTGAAAAGTAGATGAAATTTTAAATTATAAACATACAATTATATTATAATTAAAATTTAATATTTCAAGTGAGATAATTCTTTACAAATATCATAAATAAGTTTTAAACATGAAAAAAAAATTAATTATAAAACGAATGGATATTTATATTTTAAAATATATAACTATATTTTACTTAATAATTAATTCAATTACGTAAAAATAAAAATGGACGAGGCATTTAACTAGATTGAAATAGAAATATAATATAACGAAAATTCAATTGCTTCTTGATTGAAATAAAAGTTGAAAGATGATATACAATTACATTTTTGAAAAGGAAACTTATTATTCAGCGTAGAGTTATTAAAAAATTGAAAAAAGTATTTTTTTACTTGTCAGTTGATTTGTTTTTTGCAAAATCAATGAAAATTAATTAATTCAGTAAGAAATTTAATAATATCAGAATGCTAATACTTTGATATTTCAAATTTCCGATATAAAAATATTATGAAACAGACAAATGTAATTAATTACACATAAAAACTTGACGTAGTAAAGCTTTAAATAATAAAAATAAGAATAATATTAAAATAATATTTAAATATGCATATTAAGTATGAAATTATCAATTTAAATTCATAAAAATATATTTTTCATTAATGTTTATTGATAAATACAAATTGTAATAAAATTGTAATTTACATGGGCGTGTGTGTGTGTGTGTGTGTGTGTGCCTTTAATTAATAAAAATATTTCAATTTTCAAAATAATCCTTTTTTATAAATGAAAAAAATCTGTTTGACTTGGAACTTTAATTTATTGATAATTTCTGCAAATATTTGTGCTATTATTTTTCTATTATACAAACTGGAATTTAATAATTCTATAGTTATCGAATTCCATATTAATGATATGCTTTGCTTCGTAATACCTCAAAACTTTATATTATGTCTTATAAACTTTATATATTAGCCTTTTTAAATATAAAATTTCTTTCAATATAAGTAGTGGAGATGATGAAAATATTTAGAAACTTTTTTTTTAAAAAACGTTTAGTAGCATTGAATCGAAAAATATCTTCTTTTGATCATTATGCCATTTCAACACAATAGTTATATACTGCGGACACTACGAATTTCTTACATCTTATTGTAAAAATTATCCTTTGTCACTCTATGTACGATCAAATTTAAAACCATAGTTTTTAAAATATAACGAGTATTATTTATACATTACGTATAAGAAGCAGACTTTGATCTATTGATCTATGAGATGTTTCAATATTTACTCCCGCTCATAAGATAGCCACTATAAATAATAAACTTCTTTATTCTTTAATGATCCTTATCTACGCAATTGATAAAAGTCATAATATAGATCAGCGATAGTTAGCTTTAATTTAATATCATTTATATGGGGGCTTAATCCATCTAGATATTAAAAATTATAATGCCATATTTTATCAAAAATGTAACGAGTAAGCATTTTTAATATTAGTTAAAAAACATAAAACTGTCGTAAAATATTTATATTTAAAGAAAGATCATATAATATTATATCTATCGTTTTTAAATAAAATATCCCTTACAAATGTTCACTCGATTTTTTCATGTGAAACACACTACAAATTCACTCCATACAAAGTTCACTAGATTTCTTTCGAAACTCCATGGGCTGCGCATCTTCTTTGCTTTTTATCTATCATATTATAAAATACATTATTTTAAACAATATAATTAGTGATTGAGATAAGGTAAAGATATTAGATGATTATGCGAAAGTGAATCAATTGTAACTATATTACTATTTGCATACTTTATACATTTGCCAAATTACGTATGATTAACTAATTCTGAATGTAGAAATTTTAATATTTAATACTAATGTATAGCTGCTCTATTAACGAGTATTCTGTGTATAGATGAACTTTTTTACAAATTCAAAGTTACAAAAATAGTTAGAAGTATTGTGCCTATTAATAACAGTTATAAAACGAGACAAAATAGGTAAAATTATAAAATAGCTACAACAGGTCAAACTAATTTAATCCCGCCGTTAAGTATATTAAAACTTTATCAAATCATGAAATTTCCACCTGACACTATTCAATAATTATTAAGTCATAAAATTTTTATGACATTTCCTTAAAATGCAAGAATAACGTTTCCCTAAATGCAATAAACTATAAGTGAAAATATTCAAAATTACGAGGCACGAATGAATGAATAATTGTGATCAGTCGATTGGAATAAGTTTTATTGAGAAATAAACAATAAATAGCTAACAACACTATCAGCTTACTATAATGAGGAAACACAATTTTATTTTCTATTCGTCAGAATTTTTCATTCACCCGTGCAAACTATCCGAAAATGCAATTACTCTTTAAATTATTCGATTTCTTATTAAATAAGATGTATTTAAAAACAAAGAAAGTAGCAAAGTACGAATGTTGAGTGAAAGAAGCAAACAATGACTGGGAAGCTCAGGTTTATTACGACCGTAGTTAACTCACTGCTATAAGCTTTGTTGTAAAGTTTGAATTTCCAAAAGCTCGCCCGAAGTACCAAGAAGAGTAAGTAAGATAAGCCCACAACCACCTAAGTTCCCGCTATACAACATTCGTCCACTTCATGCACCTCTTTGTGCGCCTTCCCCTCGCCTTCCAACCGCTTACAAATTCAACGAATTCTATATTCCTCGTGAAATTCAAGCTCTCTCTCTCTCTCTCTCTCTCTCTCTCTCTCTAGGATATCTGGCAACCATACAATGAGCCTCCCGCGAGCTATGCGTCTTCTTTCTCGAAAAAAAAAAGAAGACTTCACAAAGGCCGATGTAGATGTTTTATATGTATAGTCCAAGATATCTCGAAAAACGCATTAGGCCTTTTAATATTCTGAAATTTTCTAAAACTTTCCTTCCCCGTAGCTTATAACATTCTTATTTGGCAATTGCGAGTGCTCGCTCGCTAGAGTGACTTGGGATGTTTTTGCAAAAGTCTCCCGACAGCCTTGAATAATAATGCTTAGGTGCCTTTGATGCACGTATTCCATGAAATATTAAATTCATAATTACCAAAAGATTTCCCTCACGGTAAATTTTTAACAAAAGAGAAGATAATATCAATATCAAAAAGAGAGAGAGATAGAGAGAGAGAGAGAGAGAGAGAGACAGACAGAGAAGAAAAAAATATACCAAGACAGACAGAGAAGAAAAAAATATACAAAATCTTTGTTGAATAGCCAATAAGTAATAACTTTAAGATTTTGCTTTTTAATATCAAAGTTAGGCCATTAGTAGAGTGGTTACGACTGACGGTGTTAACCTTCGTTAACGACGTAACTATATAACAATATGATAGGCTTAGCCACTCCTCGATAAAACTTAATTACGCGAAATAAAATGTAGCGCAAAAATTGCGTAGACCTTAACTCCCTTAACTCCTAAAAGAATTCGGATAACGTTCGTTCTACCAATTTAATGCCATCGTAGTTTCGTCAAATACGCCGTACAATCGACTCCATGCACCCAATAATAAAAATTTACGATTCGTGGCGTTATCCATAGAACACCCTGGTACCGATAATGCCAGCGCCGATAGTCAGCGCAATGGTGTGGCCAACTCAGGCTTGGAGTCAACGCATCTTACCGGGACCCATACAAATCCACCAGATACCGACGCCCGTGTCTACAGGCTCGCAGTCAATGACCATGCAGCAACAGCAACAGCAGCAGCAGCATCAGCATCAGCATCAACAGCAGCACCAGCAGCAACAGCAGCAGCAACAGCAGCAACAGCAGCAGCAACAGCAGCAACAGCAACAACAGCAACAACATCAACAACAGAAACAACAGCTACAACATCAACAACAGAAACAACAGCAACAACATCAACAGCAGCAGCAGCAGCAGCA
>NW_011948428.1:314266-326166 GCF_000503995.2 Ceratosolen solmsi marchali
CAACAACAACAACAACAACAACAACAATCGCAGCAGCAACAACAACAGCCGCAGCAGACGTCATCGCAGGCTGCGGCGGGCATGTGCTCGACAATCCTACATCGCCCAATCAGAATCCAGGAGTCCGTGACCAAGTCGCCGATGCCGCAGCAGAGCACCATCCACAAGAGCCCGACCCCCATACCCGTTTATCAAAGACCCGGGAAACTCATCACCGACTACCCTCAAAGGCGTAAAAACCAGGGTGTAGACTTCAACAACCTCATACTCCTTACCAAGAGCGCGATGAAGGTCAGACGTAACCAGATCAAGGGACCGAAGAAGAGTCTCGCCGAGGCCGCCACTAGCAGACTCCTACAATCCTCGAACACCTCGACCGCAGCCACCGTAGTAGCAGCAGCTGCAGCCGTCAAACCCAATACTTCGACGAGCCGGTGGTTGGATAAGGGATCACAGCCGGTAACCGCGAGCACTCGTGACAATCACTTAACCCCGGGTGCCTGACTCTCCGTCGTACCCCACGTCTTGCTAAGCCGTATTTAATAAACCCGTGAAATTTAATAAAGATCCCGGTAACGGAGTCGGTGGCTGACTAAAAGAGAGAGAGAGAGAGAGAGAACGGGGTTAAATAACTTGATTATTATTATCTCAATAATATATAATTGAACCATCGCTTGCCTTTTTAGCCCCAAGACTTCCTTAATAGCCAATTCTAAGGCTTTAAAAGAGCTTAAAAGGACATTTAACGAAACGCTATTTACATTATTATTAAAGTTAATGCGAACTTACTAACTCCGAAAGCTGTGAAATTTTAAAGCGGAATTGTTTTTTGTTGTTTGTTTTTTTGTTTTTCGTTTTTAATCTTGTCATTGCAAGATTTAAAAAGCAGCAAGGCATTATAAGCTCAAATTAAATTTAAACATTGAAATTTATTTGCAAATAACATTCGCAAATATCTTTATAAACAATAAATAGGGATTCTAATATTTCGATATAGTTTTACAAAATTATATTATAATTGACAGATGCAATACCAAGTTGTAATTTCCTATCATACCTTCATTTTATTATTAATTTTCCAAACTTTACATTTCCAAACAACTTTGAACAATACTAAATTTATTTACAAATTTCATATCTAATATTATTCTCGGCCAAACATGTCATCGTCGAACGGAGATTTAAATATATATTATTGGATTAATTTAAATTAAATTTATTTAAATTCTCCTGTACCTCAAATTTACGTCTAAAGGATGAAAGAACAACAGAATCCAATTAATTTCTTACGTACATTTTTAAAGAATTAGTCAGAGAAGTTTAACTATTCCTTTAAATATCACAAAATTGTTTTCAGAATTTCCCTAAAAACTTCTACTTTCGAATTTGTAAAAAAAAAATTCTTATATAAAATATTTATCTTATTAAACTATTGAAAAATGGCCCTTTGCTGAAAGTCTATTTTCTTCTTATTTTCAATACTTGACTTTTACTATTGAACGATTAGGTATTTATTTAAGTAATAATATAATATATTCATGTTATTCTAAATTATTTTACAATTTAACGACCGTACAATTAATAATAGTATTAGAGAACTCAAAGACTTTTGTAATTGAAAAAATCCTTAATTTAGAATAAAACTTAAATAATACTCTTTTATCGTAGAAAAATATCGTAATATGCGCTCATCATATTAATTCGCCATTGTTGAAAAATACAATTGATGTATTTATAGTGAACAAAAAAAAAATAATTAAATATTACTTTATTTAATTGTTAGGAGATAATCTATTTGGATTTTACTAAGTTATTTTACGTCGTTGGAAAGCGACAGCAATAGGTCACATAATTCTATTGCAAATAATTAATTAATTAATTAATTAATTAACAATAGTGCTGAAAAATACTGATTTTTTATTATTTTTTTTTTTATTTTTTAATTTTTTAATTTTTTATTTCACATTATTTATTGGACTGCGGCTTGTAAAGAAATTTTATCGACTAAACTTTATTCGCAAATCCAAGTATTCGATGATTAATTTTGACTGTATTATCGGCATTTATCCGAAGTGAAATGCAAATAAATAATTCTATTACATTATCGCGCTAGTTAGCACCTTCAATTCTACCCTTTTCGAATTATAAATATATTTATCGTCGCGCTTATGTAAGTCTAAAGCTGAGAAATTATTTAACTCGTGTTCTTATTTCCCAATCTCTCCTATTATTGTAAATCTATTATTAAGCATCTTGGATGTATCAATCGCTACAATCTTTATTTATATGCCGGTAATAAGCTTGAAATTTTCATTATAATTTTTATAACAAATACGATGCCGTAAAAATAGTATGCCACTGATTGTAATTCATTTACATATAAATACTCGGGTTTTAATTTTTTTTTTTTTTTTTTTTTTTTTTTTTTTTTTTTTTTTTTTTTTTTTTTTTTTTATTAAATTGCAAATTTTAAAACAACACGAGAATATAAAAGTATATAATTATTTTTCAATATAATATAATGAAAATGTGAATTCGCTTTATATATTTTATGCCATAATCTAATTAGTATTTTAATTAAAGTTAGCATTATTCGAATTTATATTTAAATTGGTTTTCACAGTAAAGAATACATTTATGGCATTACACGTATAACCTTCCCGAATAACGAAAATCTAATCTGTGCTAAATTTAAAGAGCTAAAAAACTAAAATAAAAGAGAGAGAGAGAGACAGAGAGAGAGAGAGAGAGAATAGACTAGATATATTTCAATCATAAAGAATATAAAAATTTTCAAATATTTCCAAAATGTATTGAAAGTATGCTTCGTTCGCGTCTACCGATATCCGACAATTAATGCTAAATTATAACTCATTATTCATTTTGAGGAAATATTTTTTAATTTCGACACCGTATATTCTTGATATATATGATTTTTAAATTGCATTCGAATACGATAACAGAAAAGAATTTTCCATTATACTTATTTTTAAAATAGTTCATTCTATACATGCCCTTTTTATATATTTTTTATTATATTATATTATAAATTTTTATATTATATTATAAAGAAAATTCTGTATTGAAAAATGAATTGGTGAATGAATCCGTATAATGTCGATTCGATGCATATTCATACCCAATTAGCATTATTTTAGTCGTTGTCAAAGGATATTGCAATTAATTTCTTATGCTTTCCATTTTGTTTTTGTTTTGTTTTTTTTTTTCAATAATTTAGGAAAATCCATAAAAGATGGAACGAAAACAAAAACATTTCAAATTATTCGAGATTGAATTATTTATACGAAACATTTTTGCTCTCTCTTTTGTTTTTTTCTTTTTTTTTTTTTTTTGTTTTTTTTTTATTACGTCAACGCTCACAAGACGTTTATGATTAACAATAATTATTGCAGTCACATTAATAAGAACATTGCTAAAATTTAACGTTAATTTAATGCATTAATAAGCACATTTGCATCGCAAATATCTTTATTTCTACAAAGAAAATTGATTGGTTTTTGTTTTATTATTTAACGAGATCGATAATCTATAAAATTACGAAACTTAAGAAATTTTTGCCAACAACTAAATCAATAATAAATAATCCTGTGGCTCGACTTGAATTGATTCCACTACATCCGTTCGATAAATATAACATCGGCCGCAACAAGCACTTTGAAATATTTAATCAACTCCGAGGGCTATGCAAGGGCCAACGGTCAGTCGCTGTCAAGCAAATAACTACTAACCATCGTGCGAGCAAACTATCGGCCATCGAACATTTTCTAATTTACGAACTCAATAACGTAACGTGAATTCAATGCGCCGATGAACATTAGCTCCGTCGGCAGCCGAGCACTTGTCCATTCCCATACGGCGGCAGCTCCCCTTTCGAGTGCACCGGCTACGAGAATTCCAGCGAACCGTCGCTTCATCCCGTCCTTTTCATTCCCTTTCTATTCCCGTTCCATTACCGTTCCATTCCCGTTTCATTCCCGTTTCATTCCCGTTTCATTCCCGTTTCATTCCCGTTTCATTCCCGTTTCATTCCCGTTCGATCATAAGATTCGATCGTAAGTCACTTCGGCGACGTCGGCGATTTTAGTAGAACGAGCCCGGTATGGTAAGACGCGCTCTTACTTGGCCAACGGTCATCCCGAATTTTTCCCTGCATTGCCGGCGTCACTTCACTGCCTCCCCCCCCCCCCCACCCACCCACCCACCGCACCGGTGATAAACCACGGAGATCGGACCCCTCACGCGGCAAGTCAACCTCGCTTACCAATGTGAAACGAAATTTTGTCGGGCGGACAGCGCAGAGAACGAGAGTACCTGACCGTGTGCACGAGCATCCCGCGCTCGGCACATGGACGCAGGTTCGGGAGCAAAGAATCACCGGAGGACGAGGCCGGGGGCTCGGAGACGCCCGGGACCAAGCGCCTCTACAGGGACGTGCTTGGTGGGAATCAAATCGAGGAGGCGGCTGGTTTCGAGGGGAGGTACGACGAGCTCGAGAGGCAGGCCATGGAGCAGTACAGGACGTCCGAGGAGTGCCTCGCGCTTCGATACCAAGTACTCCTAGCATAATAAGCACTTTTAGCTTGATTGTACCGCAGCTCAAAAGCCCTGAATTTTCTTTTTTACTTCTCTTTTATTTTTCCTTTTTGTTTTGTTTTGTTTGTTTGTTTGTTTGTTTGTTTGTTGCTGTTGTTTGTTGTTTTTTTTAAGCAACGTTACGTTATACTTCAGAGGCGAGCGTGGATGCATAGGCTTTATCAAATTCATTATACATGCTAGTGGTCGGTGATGTGGTGGAGGAGGGGGAATGAAGAGAGTGATTGAGGAGATGGGGAGGGGACCTTATAGAGTTACGAATTGATAAAGAATGTTTATAAACAGATTGTAAACTTTCCTTCGAGAATTTTTCCCCAATTACATGCTGTTGTGTTGGTCGCCATTGGAGCGCGAGACCTCCGACTTTATATTGGCTTCAATTGGTTTGTCATAATCTTAATAATATAAGTCATTGCTTTGTAATTAAATTATAATTAAAAGCGAAAATGTATTTCACGCTGGGTAAACGCTTAGCGGCAGACCGCGTCCTCGTTTATATAAGAGCTCTTTCAATTACGAATACGAATAATAAGTAATAAATTGCAATTTTATAAACAACAGCGCTCTCGTTCAATCTGATGATTTTTCAGTCAATTTTATTCGTATTAACTTTCATATCTGTTAAATCTGGTCATCGCGTTCATCGTGATATTCGGCCGTGGCAATCGAGTTAATTGCACATTTATCGCCGATAAACTCTAATTTCTAATTAAATAAATTCAGATGTGAGATATGCTGATGCAATGACGATAAACATAAAACTTAACAAATTCCATAAAAAAAGTGTAAAGAATTTCAATTATTTGCATGCGTGAAAGTAGAGGATTTTTTTTTTTTTTTTTTTTTTTTAATTGTTTTTCTTTGTATTTCTCTTCTCTCTCTCTCTCTCTCTCTCTCTCTCCCTCTCTCTCTCTCAA
The DNA here is from genome assembly GCF_000503995.2 of Ceratosolen solmsi marchali. NCBI lineage: Eukaryota > Metazoa > Arthropoda > Insecta > Hymenoptera > Agaonidae > Ceratosolen > Ceratosolen solmsi. Next base: position 319,798 of record NW_011948428.1, read on the forward strand.
GTTAAAATACATTAGAAATAATTAATATAAGTTTTTTTAAATTTTCATCCAATTAAAGCATATTTCATTTACACAATTGAAATATGAATTTCTTTAAATAAAATAGTTTAATGCAAATTTCAATGAAATTTCAATTGTTATCCGTCAAAATATTGCCTTTAATTGAAATAAAAATACTTGAAATAACAAAATATTTGAAACTTCGTAGTTTATTCTTTAATATTAGATAAAGCAAAATATTTATAGTACAAACCGAATTCTAAACAATCATTATAAACTTTTATATTTATCATTATGAAAAACTCATTTTTACGAATATCAATGCTTTAAAAAACAAATTTTAATTTGTTTGGCTATTTCGATTATCGAATTAATTTTTTTATATTGAACTTTATATTGATTAAAATCGTACCAAAAAACCGAGTAAAAATTTCATTAAGAATAATTTCTTTAAAATCGCTTTTACATCATATAAAATTTATGCATCGTCCATTTTTCCTAAACTTATCGTGACATATTGAGAAAAATTAATAAATGTCATTTTAGTTATAACAATATGTTCACGAACACTTATACATAATGATCATAGAATGTATTTGCAAATATTTAGCACATACTATTATATATTAGATATACTATATATTTAATATATAATTACTCGCACATACTTATATATTTTAAACACAAAATTCACATAAAAACTAAATCTATATGCATCTAATATTTAATCTTGTAATATTCATAAAAAAATTTATTGCTTTTTCACGTTGGCTTAAATCAATAATATATTTCGAAATTTCTCTGCTGATAATTTTATGAACAACGGCTCGCCTTACACAAAAATAAATATTTCAATGAAATGTGGCAGAAAACATTTTGTCGTTTATATTACAGTGATGTTGTAAAACAAACATTTTCCAATAAAAATTTATTTTACTATAACCTTCAATTTTTAATTTAATTAATGAAAAAAAAAGAAAAGAAAAGAAATTTAATACAAAGATACGCTGAACTACTGTTAATATTATTTTGATTATTTCTATATATTCTTTCACGAAATATCGTTTATAAAGAGCTACAGATTAATTAATCATCCATTGTTATTAAAAAAAAAAAATTATAATCGACTGATCGAAATTAATCCATCTGGCAATTCATCTTATCATACAACTATGCCTAAAATATTAAGAATGTTACGTCTAAATATATTCTTTATACGATCAAAGCATTTCATGGGATACAAAAGTTATATGAATTACAAAAATACAAAAAAAACTACATTTCTAACATACTTTTCAGTTTTAGGCAAAGATTAAAGAACAAAAATATTTATTTAGGTTTTGCAATTATTTTCATTGATGCTGTATGTTATTTAATAATAGTAATAATATATGAAGAAGAATAGAAGAAAGTTGAATTATAGAATTGAATAAGAAATGAAAAATATATTCACTTTAGTATAATAGTTTATATATCTTTTATTTTATAACAAAATATTCTCCTACTTGGCGCATTCCTATTTTCGATCTTATATTTAGACTAATTTATTATTTCTCTACCTCTTTCCCATCATTTAGTCTTCTTCTTTTTTTTTTTTCTTTTTTTCTTTTTTTTTTTTTTTTTTTGCCTCTTCTTTCATTCCCTTTTTCCTCTTCCTTTGTCATCTTACTCTATAATTATAATCGCTAAGATTAAAAACCTTAGTTGAAATGATGTGTACATACATAATGTCGTATCATTTTCTCCCGCTTCCTACCTAAATAAAATAATAACAACATCGTGAAAAGGAATATTTCTATTTATAAAGAAAAAAAAAGAGTAATCGAGTTAATAAGTAGGCTATTTAACAGAATTGCTTTGTTCGTAGTTGGACAGGAAGGGGAAACTTCCAGCACTACATGTTACTATGTACTCGCAAATAATAACTCTACTTCTTTCTTATATAGGATACTATAAATATACTTTCTTAGAATAATAGAAATAGATGTCTATAATAATATATAATTAAATAGATATTCCTAAAATACTTTTCCTATCGGAAATTGTAAATTATGAAGAATAAACAGACGTTTCGTTTGTTGACTTTTTACCTCTCTTACTTAAAAATACAAATATATATACTACGCGGTCATCTGCATTATTAGTCAAAAGTTTAAAATTATTACGCATTTATTTACATATAAAGCAAGAACGATTAGTATGAAAATTTATAATAAACTTATTTATCTTGGTATTTAAAATATAATTATAGACTTTAGAATATAATTATTCCCAAGTTCGCATTAATTCAACATTAATAATCAATTATGATATTTTCCCAGATGAGAACAAATTTCAACTTTTAAAACTGAAAACAAAAACAAAAAATCTTGAATTTCATACAATTTGCATGCATGAGAAAGCAGTTCAGAGCTCAATTCATACAATTTTAACATAATGATAGTTGGTGTTGTTTCAGTGACACGGCAATTTTTTGTCACGATCTTGGCCCTTTCTTTGTCCAACCCCATCTTCCATTTGATGAAGTAATGCTCCAAATTTAGACTCATCTTAATGTATCAGCAGTCTGAAATAAAGTGAACGGAAATCATTTCATTAAATTTTCGAAAATAAACAAGCATGATTTACTCGAAATTCCAATCCTCATAAATTGTTCGAATTTTTATAAATGACAAAACTTCCAAGTAAACTTGCTGCTCATTGAATTAAAATACAATAACACAAAGAAAAATAATAAAATACTTTAATTCTCTTATTTCATGACTTTCATCGTCTTGATAATAATACGTAGAGATCCGAAACATCTTTTAAATTTAGTTCAATTTAATTTAGATGTACACTTAATTATCGGTAAATAAGTTTCCAATAATATAAGTCTGCAATTTCGATAAACTATATCCAAATCTGAATCTGATTCCAAATAATCAATTACTTTATTTTAAAGAAAAATGTTTAATTACAGTTTGAAATTCACTATTTTCATTTTCCTCGCTTTGAAAGTTTGCCGAATGTAATGCCGAACGCATCCATTCTAGCTAAAGTTTAACAAAACTTTATTGGATAAACAGTAATTTGTCATCTACGGTGTCATTAAATTGATTAAACATTAACTTATGCTAAATTGTCAAAACTCCTTTGAGTAAAATGTTAGTGGTACGTTGGCAATTATTAATTAATAAAATATTTTCCATCTGCGAACGATTTATTCCGAATATTAGCTCATACAAAATTTCTATTTTAAAACGAGTATTTACAAATTTAATATTCATCAAACATCAAATCCATATCAAATCTATTACATATCAATTAACGAAATGGCAAATAAAATCATTAACACAATTAACTGGCTTTTTCTCATTTTTTATATAGTCAGACATCGCAAATATTGTTCTAAAATATTTTGAACATCTTATACAGAGTTTTTCAAAACAAATTTACATTTATTTACAAAATTTTATTGAAATAATATCGATAATTAAACTGTTTGTTAACAATTTTTAACAATCTTTATTGATTATTTAAAATAATCATTAATTACAATTGAATTTCTTAAGACGCTATTGCAAGCTAAATTTAATTACATATAATATTTCATATTAGAAAATAAACTTTAAAATTTTTTTAATTAAAATTTTTTTCAAAATAATATGAGACATTTTTTAAAAAAAAAATACATTTATTAAAATATGCAATAGAACAAAATGAAAAAGAAAAAAGAAAATTAATTTATTTTCTCATATTATATAATAATAAATTACGAATAATTATTCTTTTATTTCAAGTAATTCTATCTTTTAACTTATAAAATAAACGAAATTTCTGAAACGGAATGACAAGTTATACAAATCAAAACTATCATAATAGCCGTCTTCGCTTAGATAATCTACGATTATATAATTTTTAAACTAAATTTTATTAAATTATTTATTTATTTATTTATACGACGTAACTTGACGACATAACTCTTATTTTTTTAATAAAACATGAATAATTAGTTACAATCTACATTAAAAAAAAAAAAAAAAAAAAATCTTCTCTTTAACAAAATGTATTTAAATTAAATGTCTCATGATTTATTATAATTTGTATAAACGTAAGTTATATTTCGTAAGATATATGTGACGCTCATTATAGCTCATATACAGAGTAATATTTGTAGCAAATATAATTTATTTAGAATTCCATTTGTAATAAGGTAATAAAAAAGTATTGCATAAATAATATCATAGAATTACATATAAGACAAAAGTGTGCGTGTGTGTTTGTGTGTATATATGTATATTATATATATATATATATATAATTTCTTAATATTATTTAAGCGCCTAAAGAAATAAATCCAATTAAATCATATATAAAATATAATATTTTAATATTTGTGCTTAATTAGTATTTTGTATTTGCTAAAAAAATATTCTTCGGGTGCTTTCAATTGTAAGATTTTAATTTTAAAATTAATATTCTGTTCTGATAAACTATAATAACATATCAACTTATAAATAACGTTTTGTTAATTGGAAAATTAACAACTTATTTCACAATTGAATTTGTTTTTCACCATTACAATTGCAACTAATAAATCTTTTATAAATATAGTATATGTAAATGAAAACTTTTTTTTTTTTTTTATAAAACTTTATTTTGTATAATTATTTCACGTAATAACGATAACGAAGGCTTTTAGTAATGTGCTGCATCTGAAAATCGTTTAAATTTTGAATTTAAATAACAAATTGCATTCACCGGTTATATTATATTATTTTTATGTAATTATAAATTATTATAATAGAAGAAATTGTATATAAAAAATATTCGAGTAACGAGGATAATTTTGTAAAATGTATTTAAATGATACTTTAATTATTTATAAATCTAATACTCAGGAACTAGAGCAACAGGCCATGGAACAGTACAGAAATGCTGAAAGCTCCGAAAGCATTAATATGGAATTCGAGAGTCATTCGTTAAATCCTCAAAACGACGGCGAAGGAGTCAATAACATTGCCAACGATGACGTCAATCCAGAGACTCGCGAATGCTCATCGGGGTTTGGAAAGTACAATCATTCAAAAAAAGCTCTCGTCGACGACGAAAAAGGTAAAGCGTGTATATTAATATAAAAAAAAAAAAAAAAAAAAAAAAAAAAAAAAAAAAAAAAAAAAAAAAAAAAATAGAAAAAAACTTAATAACTTTACTTGAAATTATGTCTATAACTAAAAGCAATCGGGTAATATCTATTGTTGCAATTATTTTCATTACTTTGCCTTCCGCTTATATATTAATATCAGTAAATAACAAAAACAAAAGTATAAAAAAAAATTATGTTTGAAAAAAAAAAAAAAAACGTTGGTACAAAATAATTATTATAAATTATTATTAAGCAAGAAAAGAAAGAAAGTAATTAATAGATTATAACTTTCATTATATTTGTTATATTTGAGCAACAAACATATATTATATACAGTTATTCAATACAATTGAATGTCATTAGCATTAAATTTTGAAAGTTTTAACTATTTGAATAACAATAATCTAAAAATCTATTCTTTATAATAATAAAAAAATGTTCATTCATATTCTCAAATGGAAAATGTAAATCTTACTTGTGTAATTAAACAAAAAAATATTTAATTTGAATTTTTTATACCTATAATCGGATGATATTAAACACTTTTATATAAAATAATATGATTTTCAATAATTGATTTTGCATTTTTTTTTTTTTTTTTTTACGAAGAAACACGTAAATTATGCTATACATTGCGCAAATTATCATAATTATTTACAACGTATATGATAACAATTTACAACACCGTGATTCATAATAACGAATCTTGTTAACGCGCTTTATGTTACATAACCCATATTTCAATGTGATAAATTCTAATTACAGTCATTAAAATGCTTGTAAAACTAAAAATATATTAGACTAATAATTATTTTATTTATATTTCTTGCTTCCAATACAAGAATGTAAATACAAAGATACTATAAATAATAGAAATTATCATTCGCACTAAATATTTTCTCTAATTTTAAATTTTATATACAAGATCCTTAATCTTTACATACGCATGGTTCATAAATTTTTACAATAATTTAAAATGAATATATACGAAAATTTAGGTTTAAATAAAAATATTATTTCTAATGTCATCATTTTTTATCAAAAAAAAAAAAGAAAAAAAAAAGAAAAAAAACGATTTGTAAGTAACAAACAAGAGAATCAGACAAAACTTTACTATCTTTACTCGGACATAATACATCAGACAAAACTTTACTAACTTTCAATTGTTTTCAATTGTTAGCTTCGTTTGAATAAATAAACGTTCGAAAGAGTGAGTTTTCTTTTGCAGCCACCTCGTCACA